>NW_027637166.1:0-93577 GCF_951216825.1 Electrona antarctica | reverse complement strand
CTTCCAACCACCCCCCCCCCCCCCTCCCCATCTCCCCAACAATCGTTGCCATAGTTACTGCTCGTTTATAAAGTAGTCCCTCATTGGCTGCTGGGCAAGAACAATAATTATCAACTGAAATACAGGAAGTCCATGAAGCGCAACAGGAAGTTCCAGTGCAAGGTGGTACTTCCTGTGTTCCGGAACTTTGGGGCAGTTTAACTTGTTTATGGTCATTTCAGACGGAGACCACGAACACGGTCAAAGAGGACCTGACTGGCCTGGGCCGTGTGTGTGTGTGTGTGTGTGTGTGTGTGTGTGTGTGTGTGTGTGTGTGTGTGTGTGTGTGTGTGTGTGTGTGTGTGTGTGTGTGTGTGTGCGTGTGTGCGTGTGCGTGCGCGTGCGAGCGTGTGTGTGTAGCCCTATGTGTACTATATGTAAACTCTAAATTTCCATTTTCCAGCCATTCATTTGCAAAAAAAATAAAATTAAAATAATTTCGGGACCCCACCCAAAATAATCTCCCCCCCCCCCCCCCGAGGGGTCGCGAACCCCAGGTTGAGAACCCCTGCATTAGCTCACTATAACAACGTTATGCGTGTTAATAAATAGGTCTGGGCGGTGAAGGACCCCCAGAATCATATGCATTTGGCCGCGGACCCCCATCTGCCCACGGGCCCTCAGAAGCAACGATTTGTATTGTTAAAAATGTTATTTTTGAACAGCCAATTAAGTATAAAGTATATGGTTAACCATTTAGACCTGAGCTCGATCTTCTAAATCATGACAGTTTTCTGAAAAACCTTATGTTTCTATGTCAGTGGTTGTCAACCTTTTTCATGTCAAGGACCCCCAAAAATATATGAAATTGGCCGCCGACCCCCATCTGAAAATATGTTGTTCCAGGGACCCCCCCAGAAGCAAAGATTTGAGTTGAAAACGTTCACTCTGAAAGAATATATATATTCCAAATGTGCGCCACATTTTGACGATGTTTCAAAAATAGCAGACCTACAAGCTCGTAGTGCGGCACTCGGTGCCGCACTACGAGCTTGTAGATCTGCTATTTTTCAATAATAATAATAATAAACTTTATTTATATAGCACCTTTTTTGACAGTGTCACAAAGTGCTTTAACAATATACAAACAGTGTTACATAACAATCAAACAGCAGGCAGAATCAAGGGAATTAAAAGCATACATTGGTTATGGGTTTAAAAAGGCTTTCCTATAAAAGTGGGTCTTTAATATAGTTTTAAAAATAGCCAAGGAGCTGAAAGATCTCAGGTCAGATGGCAGGCTGTTCCAGAGCCTGGGAGCCCTGCTGGGAGCCCTGCTGTTCCAGAGCCTGGGAGCCCTGCTGTTCCAGAGCCTGGGAGCAGGCTGGGAGCAGGCTGGGAGCAGCCTGGGAGCAGGCTGTTCCAGAGCCTGGGAGCAGGCTGGGAGCAGGCTGGGAGCAGCCTGGGAGCAGGCTGTTCCAGAGCCTGGGAGCCCTGCGTGGAAAAGCCCTATCCCCCTTTGTCACCATGTTTGTTCTAGGCAACATAATGCTTAAAACACCAAAAAGGGTTCCTGCCCAAATGGGTTAAAACGATGGGGTCCCTGCCTTCCGGACCCCACCCTGAGACGTTACAGTGTCCGGACGTTTGGTTCAGTGTACTCACTACTCACTACTCACTACTCACCCTGAGACGTTACAGTGTCCGGACGTTTGGTTCAGTGTACTCACTACTCACTACTCACTACTCACCCTGAGACGTTACAGTGTCCGGACGTTTGGTGCAGTGTACTCACTACTCACTACTCACTACTCACCCTGAGACGTTACAGTGTCCGGACGTTTGGTTCAGTGTACTCACTACTCACTACTCACTACTCACCCTGAGACGTTACAGTGTCTGGACGTTTGGTTCAGTGTACTCACTACTCACTACTCACTACTCACCCTGAGACGTTACAGTGTCCGGACGTTTGGTTCAGTGTACTCACTACTCACTACTCACTACTCACTACTCACCCTGAGACGTTACAGTGTCTGGACGTTTGGTGCAGTGTACTCACTACTCACTACTCACCCTGAGACGTTACAGTGTCTGGACGTTTGGTGCAGTGTACTCACTACTCACTACTCACTACTCACCCTGAGACGCTACAGTGTCTGGACGTTTGGTGCAGTGTACTCACTACTCACTACTCACTACTCACCCTGAGACGTTACAGTGTCTGGACGTTTGGTGCAGTGTACTCACTACTCACTACTCACTACTCACCCTGAGACGTTACAGTGTCTGGACGTTTGGTGCAGTGTACTACTACTCACTACTCACTACTCACCCTGAGACGTTACAGTGTCCGGACGTTTGGTTCAGTGTACTCACTACTCACTACTCACTACTCACCCTGAGACGTTACAGTGTCTGGACGTTTGGTTCAGTGTACTCACTACTCACTACTCACTACTCACCCTGAGACGTTACAGTGTCCGGACGTTTGGTTCAGTGTACTCACTACTCACTACTCACTACTCAACCTGAGACGTTACAGTGTCTGGACGTTTGGTGCAGTGTACTCACTACTCACTACTCACCCTGAGACGTTACAGTGTCTGGACGTTTGGTGCAGTGTACTCACTACTCACTACTCACTACTCACCCTGAGACGCTACAGTGTCTGGATGTTTGGTGCAGTGTACTCACTACTCACTACTCACTACTCACCCTGAGACGTTACAGTGTCTGGACGTTTGGTGCAGTGTACTACTACTCACTACTCACTACTCACCCTGAGACGTTACAGTGTCCGGACGTTTGGTTCAGTGTACTCACTACTCACTACTCACTACTCACCCTGAGACGTTACAGTGTCTGGACGTTTGGTTCAGTGTACTCACTACTCACTACTCACCCTGAGACGTTACAGTGTCCGGACGTTTGGTTCAGTGTACTCACTACTCACTACTCACTACTCACCCTGAGACGTTACAGTGTCCGGACGTTTGGTGCAGTGTACTCACTACTCACTACTCACCCTGAGACGTTACAGTGTCTGGACGTTTGGTGCAGTGTACTACTACTCACTACTCACTACTCACCCTGAGACGTTACAGTGTCTGGACGTTTGGTGCAGTGTACTCACTACTCACTACTCACCCTGAGACGCTACAGTGTCTGGACGTTTGGTGCAGTGTACTCACTACTCACTACTCACTACTCACCCTGAGACGTTACAGTGTCTGGACGTTTGGTGCAGTGTACTCACTACTCACTACTCACTACTCACCCTGAGACGTTACAGTGTCTGGACGTTTGGTGCAGTGTACTACTACTCACTACTCACTACTCACCCTGAGACGTTACAGTGTCCGGACGTTTGGTTCAGTGTACTCACTACTCACTACTCACTACTCACCCTGAGACGTTACAGTGTCTGGACGTTTGGTTCAGTGTACTCACTACTCACTACTCACCCTGAGACGTTACAGTGTCCGGACGTTTGGTGCAGTGTACTCACTACTCACTACTCACCCTGAGACGTTACAGTGTCCGGACGTTTGGTTCAGTGTACTCACTACTCACTACTCACTACTCACCCTGAGACGTTGTCACGTTACAGTGTCCGGACGTTTGGTTCAGTGTACTCACTACTCACTACTCACTACTCACCCTGAGACGTTACAGTGTCCGGACGTTTGGTGCAGTGTACTCACTACTCACTACTCACCCTGAGACGTTACAGTGTCTGGACGTTTGGTGCAGTGTACTACTACTCACTACTCACTACTCACCCTGAGACGTTACAGTGTCTGGACGTTTGGTGCAGTGTACTCACTACTCACTACTCACTACTCACCCTGAGACGTTACAGTGTCTGGACGTTTGGTGCAGTGTACTACTACTCACTACTACTCACTACTCACCCTGAGACGTTACAGTGTCTGGACGTTTGGTTCAGTGTACTCACTACTCACCCTGAGACGTTACAGTGTCCGGACGTTTGGTGCAGTGTACTCACTACTCACTACTCACCCTGAGACGTTACAGTGTCCGGACGTTTGGTGCAGTGTACTCACTACTCACCCTGAGACGTTACAGTGTCTGGACGTTTGGTGCAGTGTACTCACTACTCACTACTCACCCTGAGACGTTACAGTGTCTGGACGTTTGGTGCAGTGTACTACTACTCACTACTCACTACTCACCCTGAGACGTTACAGTGTCTGGACGTTTGGTGCAGTGTACTCACTACTCACTACTCACTACTCACCGCTCGGTGGGTGCTTCTTGTATTCTTCAATATTTGTTTTTAGCTTCTTTTTTTTTTACTGAGGATAAGGTTAGAAATATGTTTAGTTTACTGAGGTTAAGTTTAAGGTTGGATTTAACCGCATGTAGGAATAGTATACTGAGGTTAAGGTTAGGAATAAGGTTAGGATTAACTGTATAGTTTACTGAGGTTACGGTTAGGAATAAGGTTAGGATGAACTGTTTAGACATAGTTTACTGAGGTTAAGGTTAGGAATAAGGTTAGGATGAACTAGTTTACTGAGGTTAAGTTTAAGGTTGGATTTAACCGCATGTAGGCATAGTTTACTGAGGTTAAGGTTAGGATTAACTGTTTAGACATAGTTTACTGAGGTCAAGGTTATGATTAACTGTTTAGACATAGTTTACTGAGGTTAAGGTTAGGAATAATGTTAGGATGAACTGTAGTTTACTGAGGTTAAGGTTAGGAATAAGGTTAGGATTAACTGTAGTTTACTGAGGTGAAGGTTAGGAATAAGGTTAGGATTAACTGTAGTTTAAGTTTACTGAGGTTAAGGTTAGGAATAAGGTTAGGATTAACTGTAGTTTACTGAGGTAAAGGTTAGGAATAAGGTTAGGATGAACTGTAGTTTACTGAGGTAAAGGTTAGGAATAAGGTTAGGATGAACTGTAGTTTACTGAGGTAAAGGTTAGGAATAAGGTTAGGATGAACTGTAGTTTACTGAGGTAAAGGTTAGGAATAAGGTTAGGATGAACTGTTTAGACATAGTTTACTGAGGTAAAGGTTAGGAATAAGGTTAGGATTAACTGTATAGTTTACTGAGGTAAAGGTTAGGAATAAGGTTAGGATGAACTGTAGTTTACTGAGGTAAAGGTTAGGAATAAGGTTAGGATGAACTGTAGTTTACTGAGGTAAAGGTTAGGAATAAGGTTAGGATGAACTGTAGTTTACTGAGGTAAAGGTTAGGAATAAGGTTAGGATGAACTGTTTAGACATAGTTTACTGAGGTTAAGGTTAGGAATAAGGTTAGGATTAACTGTATAGTTTACTGAGGTTAAGGTTAGGAATAAGGTTAGGATGAACTAGTTTACTGAGGTTAAGGTTAGGAATAAGGTTAGGATTAACTGTATAGTTTACTGAGGTTACGGTTAGGAATAAGGTTAGGATGAACTGTTTAGACATAGTTTACTGAGGTAAAGGTTAGGAATAAGGTTAGGATGAACTGTAGTTTACTGAGGTAAAGGTTAGGAATAAGGTTAGGATGAACTGTAGTTTACTGAGGTTAAGGTTAGGAATAAGGTTAGGATGAACGAGAGTTATGTATATAACTACGGTTCTATGAATACCGGATGACCGCCAGAGGGGCGGTGTTTTCAACACCTGGATATACATCGCGCGCACGCGCAGAGGTCGAATATTAATACCAACACTGTCACTCGTGACCCCCTGTGGGCGTGAGCCACCTATATAGGTGCCCAGTTCACAGGGTTCATCCTCATGAAATCTTTTCGTCGGGATTCCGAGTGACAATGAACTCTGGCGGTCATCCGGTATTCATAGAACCGTAGTTATATACATAACTCTCGTTCTATTTCATACCTACTGACCGCCAGAGGGGCGGTGTTTTCAACACCTGGATGACTCATACCAACATGGTCACGAGGAATCTGCGCTTACCGAGGTCGGTTTGCAGATCTAATGGACAGCCAAACAGCCGTCACCACAGGGTGAGGGAGAGTCTGGTTGGCTGACTCTTGGCAAAAGCCCAAAACAGATGGAGCCCATTTGGCTGCACTGCAGCACAGATGTCCACCCCCTGGTCTGGCATGTCAAAATGCCTCTGGGGAGGCCTTGAGGCCTACTGAAGAAATCTACCTCAACGCAACAATCAAAGTACCTCTAAGTGTTGCGTTAGTCTCTGTTGCCAACGTGAAAGGCAGAAAGTCCTTGAAGACATAAGAGGGATTGGCGAATGGTAAACCCAGACCCATCGGCATCCCAGTCTCAGGCACCGGGCAGGGCCTGAAGACAACCTACTCACTTCCGTAGGGTCGCAGTGAGGGCAAATGGTACTAGCAGATAGCCATTTGAGAACGGCCCGATCCAAGGGCTGGGGACAAAGTCCATCCAAACCTGGTAGAGTGGTACCTCGTATCAGATGGTAGGGGGGACGATTGCTCGCCCCGTCAGTGTGGCTGATGGCATACCCACAATAAAGTGTGACAGGCGCTGTCCAGAGAGAGCGCAACCTTTATTAGAGCCATCATAGCCAATGAAGAGCCGTTCTGACCACCAAGTGCACGTGGTAAGTCTAACATAATAGGCTCTCAGGGCCCGTACTGGGCACAACAGTTCTCAATCACAATTACTCTCCTGGTGGAGAGGTTAAGGCTGCCAATATCACAGGCAGGTATTGAAAACACAGAGCAACATGGTGGTGCTTTGTCTCAACTAAACCACAGTTTACTTGTGTTGGCGTGCAACGCCCTGGTGCAGGATGCACAAGAATCAAGTAGGGTTCGGACAATAGGCATGATTGTCAGTGGTCAGTTTACGCAGCCGAAGGTGACCCGGGTGAGAATGCACCCTCTCCCTAAACTGTGACAGGGGATTCTGTCTGTGGGGAGGCCAAAGCACTTCATCGAGAAGCTGCAGTAGATGATTCGGCTGCAGTGGTAACCAAAAACGAACCTCTAGTCGCGTATAGCCCGCCCAATATGAAAAACAAATTGAGGCGGAAACATGGAAACTCATACTTCCTGACCGGTATGGTGGCACCATACTACTGTGCGACTGCCTCTGCCTATCCTGTGAAGAATACACGGCACCAAAAGTGGCAGTGTAGAGAAGACTTACAAGAAGTCGCCTGGCCAGGGGTGGGCCAGAGTGTCCTGCCCTAACGGTCAGTGCCGGAAGGGAGAGCTACAGTTGGCCACGCGCCAAGCACTCAAGGCTAAAGATCCTGCTCTGCCGTACATATGCCCAGTGATACGAAACATCATCGGATCCAAGAGGCTTAAATGGGAAGCATGTCCGCCGCCTGGACTGTATACCCAACAAGAGCATTGCTATGAAACCAGCAAGATGAGGCCAGACCTCCTGCAGAGACTGACTGGATCGAGCGACCCCTTAGTGGGTCGGAAGATAGACTGTTGACATATCATGTTACGAACAAAGTCTAAACATCCAAAGGGCCAAGTCCACTGAACACTGGCCCAGTACATCACAGACACTGGCTGGAGGTGGTAGGCAGTAGAGCGAAGCAGGCTCTTACTTAAATGCCTGTACATAACTGAAACAGTAACCCAACCGTATCCACGGTGGTAGGCAGAATTCTGGGGTTCGAGGCCCAGAACTTATAGACAGAACATGTAAAAGGGTGCAATGAAAGCAGCCCTAGAGAAGCAACTGTCTATGTCGCTTCGGTGTGCCTAACAACCAGAGGGACTGGCTGGCAGCACTGTACTCGTCCAAGACGAGACAGGTCAGTGGAAGCTGTCCGGCAGCCCCCCATTAACTCTAAGAGTTTAAGCAAGGCCATGCTTGCAGACCATTCTCAATCTGGCACCGCCTGGAGCACATCCACTGTGCCCAGCATACATGACCAGAGGCAGCTGGTAGGTCTGAGATCGAGGATCAAGCGAAAACCACCCCCGTCATCAGTCACATCATGAATCAAGGAGAAACCTTCAGTTGAACCAACCTGCTTGTTCACCGTGCACTATGCTGCAAGGTCTGTTGGGTGGCAGGCCCAAACATCCGGCCTGGAACGACAGGCAGAGTGTTAAGTGTCCCACTTCCCTGAAAGTGGGGCCTGTTAGAATGCTGAGTCTATAATTGATGTGCGAGCTAGTTCAGCTGTACAGTTGCACATACGCAACATGTGTCCCCTGCATTTACCCATCTTATTGCTACTAGGAGCAATGAGCAGCCATTCTACAGCGCTCGGGGAGCAATTAGGGGCTCAGACCGGGACACACATGGACACATTGCTGGCCGGATCTGGCATTGAACCCGGAACATCCAGGGGCTCTGGGTCGCCAGGCGGGCTCACTAACCCGCCATGGCCGCCCCTCAGGGCCACACTAGGCCCCAACATCATCAGGGTAGTTAGTTACCACGTAAGCTAACGCCTAGAACAAGCATCACCCATAGGTGCCGTGCCTGCGCATCAATGCGCGCAGGCCAGAGGGCCAGGATGAGGTGACCATTAAGGGACCGTCCAACACGTCCCAGTCCAGCTGCCGTGGCATGGATCTAGTTGGCAGACCAGTGACTCTACACTGCGTGCGGCCATGGGCAATAGCCATACTAGCTCGAAGGCTTCATCTAGTGACACCACCAGAGAAGCAATGCTGGCATTAAGTCCAGGGTTAGGGACCCTGTCTCGTTGGTCACCCCCAGAAGGCAATCTAAAGGTCAGTGCTACTCATCACAGACCACGAGTAGCGGCTCTGGAAACAGCAGGAAAAGAGCAGCACCCATGTATCAACCCATTAAGGCAGGAACAAGTCTGGGTTGCCGCTGCTATGTAAAGTATATAGCCATATGTATACTCTTCTCAATTCTTCAAATCGACATTTGAAATCATTCCGAGACCTAGGTCCGGATTCAGAAGGTGTTTACAGCATCGGCTCTAAATGGGTTAAGACGTTCTTAACCTGAGCAACTTGGTGGCCAAAAGTACCACCTTGAAATTTCCCCTAGTTGAGAGAGCATCATCTCACAACGCTAGCATCCCTGTGGGAGGCAAATCAGCCACAACCACGGCCAACACAGTTGGCATACGTGCCAGCAGTATGCAGCCACAATAACAGCAATATCTTCAAAATGGCCTTGGATCGCCTTGGGATCCCCCAGAATGAAGTTACTAATGCTGCTCTGGAGAGGAAGTCTGCAGCTCTCGGTATGGAGCTGTTTCCCTCGCGACCAGACTACGGATAAGCGGTTGGAGATGGATGGAAGAATGAACCACAGCCATAGCCTGTGTCCGGCGCCCAAGTCGAAACCTGACTACAGGCGCAAGTAATGGACCTCCTCTGTGGGACCAGAGAGGACCAGCATGTTGCACTAATCCATGAACGGCAGCAGAGCGAGACACTCTAAATACTACTGGTTATGTAGTTGTAGCGAAAGAGCGAGAATCACTCAAGCTACAGTGTCAAGTAGTGCCATATAGTGGGAAAGCCAAATACTTGGACTGTCATATACCTCCAGATAATGGCAGCAGAGCGAAACACACTCTCAATGCCAGTGATAACGCGGCCAAAGCAGCGAGAACCAGTCAGCCACAGCGTTACGCTTATTGATCATCTGTACGCACAGTATGTCATTAATACAATGCAGACCTGGCGAAGAGCGGGGACCACTCAAGCCCGTGTCAAGTACACAATATGATAGTGGCGGGGCGGAACATGCCCTCGGTGCTAGTGAAAAATGACCATCAGTACACGCAGTATGTCAACAATACTATGTATGGCGAAGAGTGAAGGCCACTCAAGCCAGCTTCAAGCACAAAGTATGACAGCAGTGGAGCGAAACACACCCCCAGTGTCAGTGATAATGCAGCAAAAGAGCGAGAATCACTCAAGCTATTGTCAAATAGTGCCATAGTATAGTGGCGAAGCCAAACACTTGGACTGTCATATACAACCATTTTAATACCAAGCATATTAATATCTGAACAGCAGCAGAGCGACGTACACTCAAGCTATGATAGCAAGTAATCATAGTATACTGCACATGTCAAAGCAGTAGTGAGTACCAGGTACACAATGTCGTGGTTATACGAAGATCTAACCCTCAGCAGTTCGCTATGGGACGCGTCCCAACTTGGGCGCGGATAACAGAAGTACTTATAGTACACTCACATTCTATTAAGTATATAAGAGAATGGGCCTCTTTTGCGTCATGACGTAGCACGTGCCCTCTCGACGAGGGCATAAAAGCACGTACTCGCGCATGCCTCGCTTATATCTCTTATAACCATGGTTACTGCGTAACCTTCAGAGAATGGCAGCAGAGCAAAACACTCTCTCAATGCCAGTGAACCAGCGCAATGGTAAAGCGATAGACGCTTGAAACATTATATTAGTAATTATACTGCCAAGCACAAACAAGTATTACCCGAACAGCAGCTGAGCGGATCACACTCAAGCTATGAGATACAAGCACTATGCGTATCTCAGATAGCAGTATACACTTAAGTTAAGCTGTGACGTTAAGCACGCTGCAGTGACAACATTGTCATATTCCTGCTTGATATAACGAGCAAAACAAACTAGCAAGAGCTGCGTTTACAACTTGACATGCATTTTGAAAAAGTTTGTTCCTTAACCAGAAATCGTCTGGGGAGAAGCGCTCATTAACGTCACGACCACACAAACCTCCTCTTGGTAGACATCGTTGCAACCAAGCGCCACATATGTGGTAGATTGCACGTCTGCGACAGAGCAAAAATCTTGCAGAAAACACGTGGAGAGGAGTGGTCATTCAACATGACTAATCCTATAAATCAGTCAGAATAAGCGTCGCGGCAGCACGGGGACTGCCCAGTTACTGACGCCATAAAACATTGCTGTTGCTCATTTAGCATTGTGCGGCCATTCAACATGAGTATTGATTAATAGTCAAATAAGCGCCGCCGCGGTCGCTTTCGAGGCGAAGCACACCTCTGCGAGCCACACAAACAGCACACCGACATTAAATACAAAGTTAGCTCTTAGTTAGTGAACACACAACCGCTAACCCTTAATGCATTAGTCGGGAGGATGGACAGATACTGCCGCAGTGCCGCCACCGACAATTCCACAAATCATACAAGCTGGATTCCAGCGAGCAAACACTGTCACCAACCCAATGTGACGCCACACAGCAAAGCGAAGATACCGCAAGGCTGTAGCAGGCACGCCCGCCGGGCAAGTAAAGTAGCACACAACTTACCTGTAGAAAATAAAGTCCAACATGATAGTTGGACCAGGGAAATAAGCCCGGCGGAAAAATTATCGCCGCCAACCATGCAGCCTCTGGAGGACGCAAGGTAGCCCCAACCGAACGGTTACGAGGCTTATAGGCATGGCCGGCGTCGAGAGCCCCCCCATACAGCCTCGAAGGGCTAGTAGCAGGAGCTCAATAAAATAAATCGACCTGAGCTCAAAGGCGAAAAGATGAAAGAGGATGAACCCTGTGAACTGGGCACCTATATAGGTGGCTCACGCCCACAGGGGGTCACGAGTGACAGTGTTGGTATTAATATTCGACCTCTGCGCGTGCGCGCGATGTATATCCAGGTGTTGAAAACACCGCCCCTCTGGCGGTCAGTAGGTATGAAATAGAACTGTAGTTTACTGAGGTTAAGGTTAGGAATAAGGTTAGGATGAACTGTTTAGACATAGTTTACTGAGGTTAAGGTTAGGAATAAGGTTAGGATTAACTGTATAGTTTACTGAGGTTAGGGTTAGGAATAAGGTTAGGATGAACTAGTTTACTGAGGTTAAGTTTAAGGTTGGATTTAACCGCATGTAGGCATAGTTTACTGAGGTTAAGTTTAAGGTTGGATTTAACCACATGTAGGCATAGTTTACTGAGGTTAAGGTTAGGAATAAGGTTAGGTTCAACTGTCTAGACATAGTTTACTGAGGTTAAGGTTAGGAATAAGGTTAGGTTCAACTGTCTAGACATAGTTTACTGAGGTTAAGGTTAGGAATAAGGTTAGGTTCAACTGTCTAGACATAGTTTACTGAGGTTAAGGTTAGGAATAAGGTTAGGTTCAACTGTCTAGACATAGTTTACTGAGGTTAAGGTTAGGAATAAGGTTAGGTTCAACTGTCTAGACATAGTTTACTGAGGTTAAGGTTAGGAATAAGGTTAGGTTCAACTGTCTAGACATAGTTTACTGAGGTTAAGGTTAGGAATAAGGTTAGGTTCAACTGTCTAGACATAGTTTACTGAGGTTAAGGTTAGGAATAAGGTTAGGTTCAACTGTCTAGACATAGTTTACTGAGGTTAAGGTTAGGAATAAGGTTAGGTTCAACTGTCTAGACATAGTTTACTGAGGTTAAGGTTAGGCTGTGCGTCCCGAGGCGACTGTGTTTTGAGGCGATCGAGCGCTCTGGAATTATTGTGTTTGTGTTGAAAGGACTTTCAGACAGTGAATCATACTTGGAAATGTTATGTTTCGTAGTATGCTTCTCACATGAATGGACCCTCCTCACAGTTCATTTGGTTTCATTCTACTCTCAAGAGTTAAACTATTGTTAAACATCTGCATTACTTAATTTACTAAATGTCATCAAACGGTGGTCCGTGGCTCAAATGGGTCTGAGAGGCTAAATGTCATCAGATGGTGGTCCGTGGCTCAGATGGGTCTGAGAGGCTAAATGTCATCAAACGGTGAATAAATAAATGATGGGGTAGAAGACCTGTCTCTGAGCAGGACATTGAACAGCTGCCGATACTGGAATATGGAGACAACGTTGTCTCAGACAGGCAGATGTTCTGTCTCTGTCTCTCTCTCTCTCTCTGTCTCTTTCTCTCTCTCTTTCTCTCTCTCTGTCTCTCTCTCTGTCTCTGTCTCTGTCTCTGTCTCTGTCTCTGTCTCTGTCTCTGTCTCTATCTCTGTCTCTGTCTCTCTCTGTCTCTGTCTGTCTCTCTCTGTCTCTGTCTCTCTCTCTCTCTCTCTTTCTCTCTCTCTTTCTCTCTCTCTGTCTCTCTCTCTCTCTCTGACTCTTTCTCTCTCTCTGTCTCTCTCTCTGTCTCTGTCTCTCTCTGTCTCTGTCTGTCTCTGTCTCTGTCTGTCTCTCTCTGTCTCTGTCTCTGTCTGTCTCTCTCTGTCTCTGTCTCTGTCTCTGTCTCTGTCTCTGTCTCTGTCTCTCTGTCTCTGTCTCTGTCTCTCTACAGAAGACGAAGCCACGGAACACACAGCTGGACACAGGACGGGACGACTGGAATTTCCTGTTGTGTAGGCGACAGGATGTCCACGTGCGCACGCACACACACACACACATACGGGCACGCACGCACACACACACACACACGGCATGCACGCACACACATGCACGCCATATCATTCTCGCTACAAATCTTCTGCCAGAGTGCTCGTTACATAAACATTAAAAAAAAGACATTTAAAAGGTTCAGTAGGTGAAATGTCTTTGTTAAAATAAGTGTTAAATCTATATTGTGATGTTGATGTACTAGTAGCAGGCCGTGTTTATGTTCGGGTCAGGATATCAACCTTATCCAATCAGGATAGAGAACTCACACTGGACAGGAATGGACAGGATAAACAAAGTGAGATTGGAAGTGGTGACACAAACACACGCTGTGAAACAGGCTCTATGCACAGAGGAAACATCATGGGTGTTACCCATGATTCTAATGAAGGCTCTGTAACATTATCACTGTGAAACAGGCTCTATGCACAGAGGAAACATCATGGGTGTTACCCATGATCCTAATGAAGGCTCTGTAACATCATGGGTGTTACCCATGATCCTAATGAAGGCTCTGTAACATTATCACTGTGAAACAGGCTCTATGCACAGAGGAAACATCATGGGTGTTTTTTTTATGTATCATTTTTACCCCACGATTTTTGTAACCCATTTTTCACCCCTGTGTCAATTATCTAATGTGATCCTGGGCTCTACACACCCTCCGCCAACCTAGTCCCCATATATGGGGGACATGGGGAGAACAACGGACTTGAACTCATGCTTCCTTCATGCCTGAGTGTCCAAGTTGCTCCTTTACACCTGACAGGGGGGAGTTTCCCTGGTTGGACGTAGCGCGTGGAAGGAACACGTTATTCCAACCAGTTACTTTCCCCTCCATCAGGCGCCCCGGCTGGCCAGGGGGAGGCAGTATAGAGACCAGTTCCTTTCCCCTCCATCAGGCACCCCGGCTGGCCAGGGGGAGGCAGTATAGAGACCAGTTCCTTTCCCCTCCATCAGGCGCCCCGGCTGGCCAGGGGGAGGCAGTATAGAGACCAGTTCCTTTCCCCTCCATCAGGCGCCCCGGCTGGCCAGGGGGAGGCAGTATAGAGACCAGTTCCTTTCCCCTCCATCAGGCACCCCGGCTGGCCAGGGGGAGGCAGTATAGAGACCAGGATTTTTAACCGCCTTATGGCCATTGACGTATTATGCGTATTGATATCATTAATGGCACATATAGGCAGCTCCCGGCAGGATCCGCCGGGAGAAACTAGACACAGCTGCAGGACATGAGACTAATTAATTAGAACAACAAAGCTCTGAGTAGACCTTGATCTGTGTATGAAAACTGTGCCTCCTTTTGGTGGAGAACTGTCGCCCTCTGCTGGCGACATTGGAGGAATACACCGGTATTATGCACTTAAAAAGGGATAGTTCATCAGCCAATATCCTTCAGACCTGGTGTGGAACGGAACCGGGTCGATCTAGAACCAAAGTTCTTCTGGGGGGAACCGGGTCCTATAGTGACCCGTTGTATCCACTGTTGTCTTTGGCAGCAACATTTCTATTTTAGTTTTAGTCGCATTTTAGTCACCTGGAATGTTTTAGTGTTGGTCTAGTTTTAGTCGACTAGATGTCATCATAAGATTTTAGTCGACTAAATCTACAGTTGATTTAGTCGCGCCGGGCCTTGATGCCGTCGTAATGGTTGATTCTACAAGCTCACAACTTTAGTCTAGTTTTTATTTGTTGACGAAATTGTCAATACATTTAGTCTTAGTTTTAGTCATCATAGCTTAGTTTTCATTTAGTTTTCCTCAGTGATAAAAGGTAGACGATGAACATTTTTCGTCTTAGTTTTAGTCGACAAAAACAACACTGCTTGTAACGGGTTCCAAGGGGGTAATGAAATACTAAATGAAAGTCAGACCACCACAGCTGTCAAAGATTAAACCTCTTTTATTCAGTGAGTAGACCCCACGGGGGGGGGGGGGGATCCCCCCACACATTTACATTGCACACATTAGGATCTTTCTTTCCACCCCCCCCCACCCCCACCCCACCCCCCAGAACAAATATTTTGGGTGAACGTACAGTAGTTCGTCACATGACGGCAGATCACGAGGGTCACAGATCTGTTCTGATCCCCACTCTTCTGGAAAGGTCAAAGGTCATAGGTCATAAACCAAAGGTCATAGGTCACGCCTCGGGAAAACAGAGGCAGAAACATTCATTTAATTTAACTCTGAGAGTCAAAATCGTCAAAATCGTCTCAGAGTTAAATGAATATTCACAAATCTTTCACAGAGAACTGATGCAATAATTAACAACCATTCCGACCAATTATAGAAGTGAGATCAGATTTGACCCCGCCTTGCTCGTTAACGTGTAGTACAATACAGATGCACGGCAGGGGGTCTTCAAACAGGGGGTCCGGGGCCCCTAGGAGGGGGGGGGGGATGGTACGGGACCCCTAGGGGGGAGGTACTACCATCCATCTGGGAGGGACGCAAAATCTTAGGGACTTTCTTTCCCCCCCTCCATTCATCTTATCCCCCATCTCCATCTTCCCCCCCCCCCTCCATTCATCTGATCCGCGGTCGGGTCGCGGGGGAGAAAGAAATCCAACTATTATTATCAAATAATTGAAGTATTCGGAGGCTTTGAGAAGCCCTGCAGTACACAGTATAGTACACACAGTACAGCAGTAGTAGTACACTGTACAGTAGTACAGTAGTATCAGTAGTACATACATTTGAACACAGAGTACTACAGTCATTTCACCACACTGGCATGCAGCCCGCTGCGCTCCGCACAACATCCAACGTCTGCCGTCCGAGGGCGGGGAAAAGGATCCACAGATTCAACATGTGGTGAGCTTGTAGATCTGTGATTTGACACCGTCGACTCGGCCGGCAGAGGGTCATTTATTTTTTAAGCACTAAGCGGGATTGTGTAACGCGCGCGTGCACGACAAAAACGCACGCACGCACGCACAGTCATGCGCGCGCGCACACACACACACACACACACACACAGACACACACACACACACACACACACACACACACACACACACACACACGTGCATGCACGCACGCAAACGCGCGCAAACGCGCACATACACACACCCCCGGCCCACACACACACACCCACACCCGCACGCACGCACGCACGCACGCACGCACGCACGCACGCACGCACGCACGCACACGCACACGCACACACACACACACACACACACACACACAGAAGGCTCACTTTTTAAACCTAGAAGAACTTTTCGTTTTACACACAAACAGAAACGATACAAACACAGAGACAAACATGCATTAACAACTAACGTCTTTTACTGTAAAAGGTGTTTGTGTGTTTTTTTTACTGCATGGTATATTTTTAAATGTTTAATTGTATTTAATTGGCTGGGGATCTGGAAACATGATCCCATTGGCTGGGGATCTGGAAACATGATCCCATTGGCTGGGGATCTGGAAACATGATCCCATTGGCTGGGGATCTGGAAACATGATCCCATTGGCTGGGGATCTGGAAACATGATGGAAAACTGTCAAATCCATTAATCAAATGTCTCAGAATAAATGAATAACAAGGAAATAAATGAGATATGCCTGCAGAGAAAACAAGAATGCACACACAACTCTCTTGAGTGTGTCTCTGAGAAAACACATTATTATTATCGTTCACAACATCAATGTGCTTAAAATCCTTTAAATACAGATAAAGCAAATAAAAAGTAAATAATGGCATATTTTCTATTCATGAATTCATCATATTCAGTATTTCTCTCACACACACACGCACACACGCACGCACACGCACACACACACACACACACACACACACACACACACACAGGTTTGTTGACGGAGAGGCACGCCATTTTTAGAAAGGCTGTATGTTTGTTAGAAAGCACAGAGTTTAGCAAGACAAGACAGACAGACAGACAGACAGACAGACAGACAGACAGACAGACAGACAGACAGACAGACAGACAGACAGCTCAGGTGTTATCATGATCAGCTCAGTGATTCTCAACCCTTTGAATGTGAAGGATATGCAAAGGAGACTCTGTGTTCGCGTCTCCATAGGGAAGCACTGCTGCTGTGTCTCCATAGGGATCCACTGCTGCTTATCAAATGATTGGCATCAAAACCAAAACATAATTATATCCATGAATTTTTTATAATTGAATTCATGGTGACATAAAATTATATATTGTACATTGTGGAATAAATGATGGTGCAAATCTTTGCTAGAAATTACATTTTTGACAAAAAATGCGTCCCCCACGAGTAGCAGAAATCTCTGCTCAGCTCACTGCTGCCTTTCTGTTGTGTTTTTACTGCGTTTATTCTGTGACACCCAGCCAGGGGACCAGAGAGTGGGGGCTGAAATCCCGTAAGTGGGCACTTTTGGACGAAAGTAGCAGATCTACAAGCTCACAACGCGTGCGACGCGTTGAGAGCTTATAGATCAGCGATGTTCGGGGCGCAACCCAGCACTCTTTAGCTAGTGGAGATGCGGGTGTGTAACGACTGCGTATTTCGAAAATAAATTTGTTCAACACAAATTGCTGCGTTCAAGTTCAGGAGAAAAAAAGCTATTATCCTGAACGCTGCCTTCCTTCCAGCATGGCATGAGAGGAGAGGAGCGCATGTGCATTTCTTTCACCGTGTAGTAAATGCTGCATTCGTGGTCTGGAGAGGGCAGTTGTTTTACAGACGGGTAAAAGGGGCAGGGGCTGAAGCCCCCTTTGATGTCTATGTGTGCATGTGGTAGAGCTGAAAACCCAACGATATAAAAACCAAAAAACTAAAAATTACACTCAGACATTATGAATCAACATAGAAAATAAATTATGTACAAAGTAGATTCAACAGTAAATATTGAGTCCTGAACTTTTTCCATGTGGATCAGCACAGCTATAAGGTCTTTGCAGACTGACGCGTTTTCTTTGGAGAGAAAAAAGAACTGCGGAATAAATGGCGGAAAATTGACGACAAACGCATCAATCTGCTATAAGGACCTTTAGCTTGATCTGCTAGGACCTTTAGATTGATCTGCTAGGACCTTTACATTGATCTGCTAGGACCTTTAGATTGATCTGCTAGGACATTTAGATTGATCTGCTAGGACCTTTAGATTAATCTGCTAGGACCTTTAGATTGATCTGCTAGGACCTTTAGATTGATCTGCTAGGACCTTTACATTGATCTGCTAGGACCTTTACATTGATCTGCTAGGACCTTTACATTGATCTGCTAGGACCTTTACATTGATCTGCTAGGACCTTTACATTGATCTGCTAGGACCTTTACATTGATCTGCTAGGACCTTTACATTGTGGAATTACTAAAATATACAGATTTGTTTTTGGGTTTTTTTAACAATCACCAGAAGCACAAAGAGAGAGTTCTGGATACCGTGACCAGATTTGACTGAGAGGCTGCCATCGTGAAACCTCCAGCTTTTCACCAGAGGAGAAAAACTGATTATTTTGTATCCAAAATGAGTTAATATCACCGGCAGACTCTTCACATACTAGAGCAGGGGTTCTCAAGGTTTTGGCCGGGGACCCCCGGAAATGCTTTGGCAATGTCTTGTTGTTGTTTTTTTGTAATAATTTGGGGACCCCGCAAAATAAATCGGCGACCCCCCGAGGGGTCGCAACCCACGGGTTGAGAACCCCTGTACTAGAGCATGTCTGAAATGTTAGAGCTTGAAATCGACATGTAAATATGAAATAAATGCTTAAACATGTAGTAGCTAAGTGTAATCTTAAATATGAAATAAATGCTTAAACATGTAGTATAGCTAGGTGTAATCTTACAGTCTCTCTATAAGCCATATATTATATCTCCAAAACTGGTGGGTCAAACTGAACAACCGTTATGTCAATTTGAAGCTATGATTCCCTGCTTTCACATGACGTGAAAAAAACGAAAATGACAAAACAAAATCCAACGGCAGTCCCTCAGTAAAATGTGGTCCCGAGTGCCCAATGAAATTCACTGTACTCTCTGCATCCACGCCGTTATGTAAACATGTTCAATTCATATTCCACATTCATGCTGTATTTATACTCCAAAGTAAAACATGAATTAGAACGATTCACCACAATGTATAGCAGCGATGCCATGTGGCGTTTGTTCGCCTCAATCAAGGAACTTTAATCATTTAGTTAAATATAAACCAAGGTATATATACCTTATATACACATACCTTGGTTTATATTTAACTACATTATATACATATGATACATTTAGTTAAATATAAACCAAGGTATATATATACCTTATATGCACATACCTTGGTTTATATTTAACTACATTATATACATAATGTAGTTAAATATAAACCAAGGTATATATACCTTATATACACATACCTTGGTTTATATTTAACTACATTATATACATATGATACATTTAGTTAAATATAAACCAAGGTATATATACCTTATATACACATACCTTGGTTTATATTTAACTACATTATATACATATGATACATTTAGTTAAATATAAACCAAGGTATATATATACCTTATATGCACATACCTTGGTTTATATTTAACTACATTATATACATAATGTAGTTAAATATAAACCAAGGTATATATATACCTTATATACACATACCTTGGTTTATATTTAACTACATTATATACATAATGTAGTTAAATATAAACCAAGGTATATATATACCTTATATGCACATACCTTGGTTTATATTTAACTACATTATATACATAATGTAGTTAAATATAAACCAAGGTATATATATACCTTATATACACATACCTTGGTTTATATTTAACTACATTATATACATAATGTAGTTAAATATAAACCAAGGTATATATATACCTTATATGCACATACCTTGGTTTATATTTAACTACATTATATACATAATGTAGTTAAATATAAACCAAGGTATATATATACCTTATATACACATACCTTGGTTTATATTTAACTACATTATATACATAATGTAGTTAAATATAAACCAAGGTATATATATACCTTATATACACATACCTTGGTTTATATTTAACTACATTATATACATAATGTAGTTAAATATAAACCAAGGTATATATATACCTTATATGCACATACCTTGGTTTATATTTAACTACATTATATACATAATGTAGTTAAATATAAACCAAGGTATATATATACCTTATATACACATACCTTGGTTTATATTTAACTACATTATATACATAATGTAGTTAAATATAAACCAAGGTATATATATACCTTATATACACATACCTTGGTTTATATTTAACTACATTATATACATAATGTAGTTAAATATAAACCAAGGTATATATATACCTTATATACACATACCTTGGTTTATATTTAACTACATTATATACATATGATACATTTAGTTAAATATAAACCAAGGTATATATACCTTATATACACATACCTTGGTTTATATTTAACTACATTATATACATATGATACATTTAGTTAAATATAAACCAAGGTATATATACCTTATATGCACATACCTTGGTTTATATTTAACTACATTATATACATAATGTAGTTAAATATAAACCAAGGTATATATACCTTATATACACATACCTTGGTTTATATTTAACTACATTATATACATATGATACATTTAGTTAAATATAAACCAAGGTATATATACCTTATATACACATACCTTGGTTTATATTTAACTACATTATATACATATGATACATTTAGTTAAATATAAACCAAGGTATATATATACCTTATATGCACATACCTTGGTTTATATTTAACTACATTATATACATAATGTAGTTAAATATAAACCAAGGTATATATATACCTTATATACACATACCTTGGTTTATATTTAACTACATTATATACATAATGTAGTTAAATATAAACCAAGGTATATATATACCTTATATGCACATACCTTGGTTTATATTTAACTACATTATATACATAATGTAGTTAAATATAAACCAAGGTATATATATACCTTATATACACATACCTTGGTTTATATTTAACTACATTATATACATAATGTAGTTAAATATAAACCAAGGTATATATATACCTTATATGCACATACCTTGGTTTATATTTAACTACATTATATACATAATGTAGTTAAATATAAACCAAGGTATATATATACCTTATATACACATACCTTGGTTTATATTTAACTACATTATATACATAATGTAGTTAAATATAAACCAAGGTATATATATACCTTATATACACATACCTTGGTTTATATTTAACTACATTATATACATAATGTAGTTAAATATAAACCAAGGTATATATATACCTTATATGCACATACCTTGGTTTATATTTAACTACATTATATACATAATGTAGTTAAATATAAACCAAGGTATATATATACCTTATATACACATACCTTGGTTTATATTTAACTACATTATATACATAATGTAGTTAAATATAAACCAAGGTATATATATACCTTATATACACATACCTTGGTTTATATTTAACTACATTATATACATAATGTAGTTAAATATAAACCAAGGTATATATATACCTTATATACACATACCTTGGTTTATATTTAACTACATTATATACATATGATACATTTAGTTAAATATAAACCAAGGTATATATACCTTATATACACATACCTTGGTTTATATTTAACTACATTATATACATATGATACATTTAGTTAAATATAAACCAAGGTATATATACCTTATATGCACATACCTTGGTTTATATTTAACTACATTATATACATAATGTAGTTAAATATAAACCAAGGTATATATACCTTATATGCACATACCTTGGTTTATATTTAACTACATTATATACATATGACTAATGTTACTTTATCTCCAAAGTGCGTACAGTATATGCACCTCTTTGGAGTTAAAAAATAACTTATATTATTTATGTATTTATTTATAATTTAGTATTATGTCCGTGTAAGAGAAAAATGGCTGCCACGTGAATATGGTCAGTTCACTGTATACACACGTAAACACTGAGGTGTTTTTATACATTTTGATGTGCTTTACATGTTTTACATGTGATGAGCTTGTGTGTTTTACATTGTGAGACTGTGTTTTTACATGTGATGTGCTTTACATGTGATTATCCCCATATATGGAACATCTCTCTCCACTACGTCGCTCCGAGATGAGGTTCCACTGCAGGCTGTACTGATACCCCACCTTTACTTTGTGGATACGATGCGCGGGAAAAAAAGATGACAATTGTGCACCGTGGCAAATATTGGCCCGGTGTCACGCTCTGCCGGTACACCGGGGGCAGCGGAACGTCATCTGGAACAGGACGCATTGTGCAAGGACGTGATGTGCTTTACATGTGAGTTGTTTTACATGTGAGTTGTTTGTAAAATGGTCAACATGAATATTCTCACTCACGTGACCTCCTACAGTGACGGCGTGGGACACCATGTGACCAAACGGCAAACTTCTGACGCGGCGGGAGCTCCATCTCAGTCTACAACACAACGTAACTACATGGTCTACAGTCTACAGTCTACAACACAACGTAACTACATTGTCTACAGTCTACAGTCTACAGTCTACAACACAACGTAACTACATGGTGTGCAACCTCCTCAGAGGTTCCACTACATCCCCGGAATCATTACCATACAGCACTCAACCACAGATAAATCATTACCATACAGCACTCAACCACAGATAAATCATTACCATACAGCACTCAACCACAGATAAATCATTACCATACAGCACTCAACCACTGATAAATCATTACCATACAGCACTCAACCACAGATAAATCATTACCATACAGCACTCAACCACAGATAAATCATTACCATACAGCACTCAACCACTGATAAATCATTACCATACAGCACTCAACCACAGATAAATCATAACCATACAGCACTCAACCACAGATAAATCATTACCATACAGCACTCAACCACAGATAAATCATTACCATACAGCACTCAACCACAGATAAATCATTACCATACAGCACTCAACCACAGATAAATCATAACCATACAGCACTCAACCACTGATAAATCATTACCATACAGCACTCAACCACTGATAAATCATTACCATACAGCACTCAACCACAGATAAATCATTACCATACAGCACTCAACCACAGATAAATCATTACCATACAGCACTCAACCACAGATAAATCATTACCATACAGCACTCAACCACAGATAAATCATTACCATACAGCACTCAACCACAGATAAATCATAACCATACAGCACTCAACCACAGATAAATCATTACCATACAGCACTCAACCACTGATAAATCATTACCATACAGCACTCAACCACATAAACAATCATCGTTTCCCGTCGTCCCCCCCCCTAAACGTCAGAGAGTGCCGCATCATGGTGAGATAATCCGTCCCCTGCCGTCACCCGCCACAGCTGTGAGAAAGCGTTGGTCAGGTCAGGTGTGTCAGATGTGTTTGTGTGAGGTGTTTTTTTTTGTTTTGTTTTTAAAAACATTAGCACGTGGTTACATTAGCACGTTAGCGCGAGTGTCGGGCAAGCGGAGCCCCACCAGGCCGCCGCCCACCAGCACGGCGGACGCCAGCAGGATGGGGATGGCCTTGGTGATGCCCACCAGAGAGCCGAAGGTCAGGTTGCCCAGGACGGCTGCCAGCTTGCACATGGCGTTGCAGAACCCGAAGCCCGTCCCCCTGTGGGACGAAAACACATGTTACAGAATGACCTGAAGCCCCTGTGGGACGAAACCACATGTTACAGAATGACCTGAAGCCCCTGTGGGACAAAACCACATGTTACAGAAGGACCTGAAGCCCCTGTGGGACGAAAACACATGTTACAGAAGGACCTGAAGCCCCTGTGGGACGAAAACACATGTTACAGAATGACCTGAAGCCCCTGTGGGACAAAACCACATGTTACAGAATGACCTGAAGCCCCTGTGGGACAAAACCACATGTTACAGAATGACCTGAAGCCCCTGTGGGACAAAACCACATGTTACAGAATGACCTGAAGCCCCTGTGGGACGAAACCACATGTTACAGAATGACCTGAAGCCCCTGTGGGACAAAACCACATGTTACAGAATGACCTGAAGCCCCTGTGGGACAAAAACACATGTTACAGAATGACCTGAAGCCCCTGTGGGACAAAACCACATGTTACAGAATGACCTGAAGCCCCTGTGGGACAAAAACACATGTTACAGAATGACCTGAAGCCCCTGTGGGACGAAAACACATGTTACAGAATGACCTGAAGCCCCTGTGGGACAAAACCACATGTTACAGAATGACCTGAAGCCCCTGTGGGACAAAAACACATGTTACAGAATGACCTGAAGCCCCTGTGGGACGAAAACACATGTTACAGAATGACCTGAAGCCCCTGTGGGACAAAACCACATGTTACAGAATGACCTGAAGCCCCTGTGGGACAAAAACACATGTTACAGAATGACCTGAAGCCCCTGTGGGACAAAACCACATGTTACAGAATGACCTGAAGCCCCTGTGGGACGAAAACACATGTTACAGAAGGACCTGAAGCCCCTGTGGGACAAAACCACATGTTACAGAATGACCTGAAGCCCCTGTGGGACAAAACCACATGTTACAGAATGACCTGAAGCCCCTGTGGGACAAAAACACATGTTACAGAAGGACCTGAAGCCCCTGTGGGACAAAACCACATGTTACAGAATGACCTGAAGCCCCTGTGGGACAAAACCACATGTTACAGAATGACCTGAAGCCCCTGTTGGACAAAAACACATGTTACAGAATGACCTGAAGCCCCTGTGGGACGAAAACACATGTTACAGAATGACCTGAAGCCCCTGTGGGACAAAACCACATGTTACAGAATGACCTGAAGCCCCTGTGGGACAAAACCACATGTTACAGAAGGACCTGAAGCCCCTGTGGGACGAAAACACATGTTACAGAATGACCTGAAGCCCCTGTGGGACAAAAACACATGTTACAGAATGACCTGAAGCCCCTGTGGGACAAAAACACATGTTACAGAATGACCTGAAGCCCCTGTGGGACAAAACCACATGTTACAGAATGACCTGAAGCCCCTGTGGGACAAAACCACATGTTACAGAATGACGTGAAGCCCCTGTGGGACAAAAACACATGTTACAGAATGACCTGAAGCCCCTGTGGGACAAAAACACATGTTACAGAATGACCTGAAGCCCCTGTGGGACAAAACCACATGTTACAGAATGACCTGAAGCCCCTGTGGGACGAAACCACATGTTACAGAATGACCTGAAGCCCCTGTGGGACAAAAACACATGTTACAGAATGACCTGAAGCCCCCGTGGGACAAAACCACATGTTACAGAATGACCTGAAGCCCCTGTGGGACAAAACCACATGTTACAGAATGACCTGAAGCCCCTGTGGGACAAAACCACATGTTACAGAATGACCTGAAGCCCCTGTGGGACAAAAACACATGTTACAGAATGACCTGAAGCCCCTGTGGGACAAAAACACATGTTACAGAATGACCTGAAGCCCCTGTGGGACAAAAACACATGTTACAGAATGACCTGAAGCCCCTGTGGGACAAAAACACATGTTACAGAATGACCTGAAGCCCCTGTGGGACAAAATAACATCATGTTACAGAATGACCTGAAGCCCCTGTGGGACAAAACCACATGTTACAGAATGACCTGAAGCCCCTGTGGGACGAAAACACATGTTACAGAAGGACCTGAAGCCCCTGTGGGACGAAAACACATGTTACAGAATGACCTGAAGCCCCTGTGGGACAAAACCACATGTTACAGAATGACCTGAAGCCCCTGTGGGACAAAACCACATGTTACAGAATGACCTGAAGCCCCTGTGGGACGAAAACACATGTTACAGAAGGACCTGAAGCCCCTGTGGGACAAAAACACATGTTACAGAATGACCTGAAGCCCCTGTGGGACGAAAACACATGTTACAGAAGGACCTGAAGCCCCTGTGGGACAAAACCACATGTTACAGAAGGACCTGAAGCCCCTGTGGGACAAAACCACATGTTACAGAATGACCTGAAGCCCCTGTGGGACGAAACCACATGTTACAGAATGACCTGAAGCCCCTGTGGGACAAAACCACATGTTACAGAATGACCTGAAGCCTGTGGCCCTGTGGGACAAAAACACATGTTACAGAATGACCTGAAGCCCCTGTGGGACAAAACCACATGTTACAGAATGACCTGAAGCCCCTGTGGGACGAAAACACATGTTACAGAATGACCTGAAGCCCCTGTGGGACGAAATAACAACATGTTACAGAATGACCTGAAGCCCCTGTGGGACAAAACCACATGTTACAGAATGACCTGAAGCCCCTGTGGGACAAAACCACATGTTACAGAATGACCCGAAGCCCCTGTGGGACGAAATAACAACATGTTACAGAATGACCTGAAGCCCCTGTGGGACAAAACCACATGTTACAGAAGGACCTGAAGCCCCTGTGGGACAAAACCACATGTTACAGAAGGACCTGAAGCCCCTGTGGGACAAAACCACATGTTACAGAAGGACCTGAAGCCCCTGTGGGACGAAATAACAACATGTTACAGAATGACCTGAAGCCCCTGTGGGACAAAACCACATGTTACAGAAGGACCTGAAGCCCCTGTGGGACAAAACCACATGTTACAGAATGACCTGAAGCCCCTGTGGGACAAAACCACATGTTACAGAAGGACCTGAAGCCCCTGTGGGACAAAACCACATGTTACAGAATGACCTGAAGCCCCTGTGGGACAAAACCACATGTTACAGAATGACCTGAAGCCCCTGTGGGACAAAAACACATGTTACAGAATGACCTGAAGCCCCTGTGGGACAAAACCACATGTTACAGAATGACCTGAAGCCCCTGTGGGACAAAACCACATGTTACAGAATGACCTGAAGCCCCTGTGGGACGAAAACACATGTTACAGAATGACCTGAAGCCCCTGTGGGACAAAAACACATGTTACAGAATGACCTGAAGCCCCTGTGGGACAAAAACACATGTTACAGAATGACCTGAAGCCCCTGTGGGACAAAAACACATGTTACAGAATGACCTGAAGCCCCTGTGGGACAAAAACACATGTTACAGAATGACCTGAAGCCCCTGTGGGACAAAAACACATGTTACAGAAGGACCTGAAGCCCCTGTGGGACAAAATAACATCATGTTACAGAATGACCTGAAGCCCCTGTGGGACAAAACCACATGTTACAGAAGGACCTGAAGCCCCTGTGGGACAAAAACACATGTTACAGAAGGACCTGAAGCCCCTGTGGGACAAAACCACATGTTACAGAAGGACCTGAAGCCCCTGTGGGACAAAAACACATGTTACAGAAGGACCTGAAGCCCCTGTGGGACAAAAACACATGTTACAGAATGACCTGAAGCCCCTGTGGGACAAAAACACATGTTACAGAAGGACCTGAAGCCCCTGTGGGACAAAACCACATGTTACAGAATGACCTGAAGCCCCTGTGGGACGAAAACACATGTTACAGAATGACCTGAAGCCCCTGTGGGACGAAAACACATGTTACAGAATGACCTGAAGCCCCTGTGGGACAAAACCACATGTTACAGAATGACCTGAAGCCCCTGTGGGACAAAACCACATGTTACAGAAGGACCTGAAGCCCCTGTGGGACAAAAACACATGTTACAGAATGACCTGAAGCCCCTGTGGGACAAAACCACATGTTACAGAAGGACCTGAAGCCCCTGTGGGACAAAAACACATGTTACAGAAGGACCTGAAGCCCCTGTGGGACAAAACCACATGTTACAGAAGGACCTGAAGCCCCTGTGGGACAAAAACACATGTTACAGAAGGACCTGAAGCCCCTGTGGGACAAAAACACATGTTACAGAATGACCTGAAGCCCCTGTGGGACAAAAACACATGTTACAGAAGGACCTGAAGCCCCTGTGGGACAAAACCACATGTTACAGAATGACCTGAAGCCTGTGGCCCTGTGGGACAAAACCACATGTTACAGAAGGACCTGAAGCCCCTGTGGGACAAAAACACATGTTACAGAATGACCCGAAGCCTGTGGCCCTGTGGGACAAAACCACATGTTACAGAAGGACCTGAAGCCCCTGTGGGACAAAAACACATGTTACAGAATGACCCGAAGCCTGTGGCCCTGTGGGACAAAACCACATGTTACAGAAGGACCTGAAGCCCCTGTGGGACAAAAACACATGTTACAGAATGACCCGAAGCCCCTGTGGCCCTGTGGGACAAAATAACATCATGTTACAGCATACATGGGCCACATGCGGCCCCCCACCTTCACTCAATGTGGCCCTCAGGTTAATATTGATTATTGATTTCAGCCGTTAACAATTCCAAACATGACCTGTTTTAATTACTTCTGTTTTAGTAGCTGAATAACTATTACAATGTCATTGTCTTTTTTTATGTCCAATGCATTTGCATTTAAGTTCATAAAGTTAAATAAAATACCATAGTGGCCCTCTGGAGTGAGTGTGGAACTATAGTGGCCCTCTGGGGTGAGTGTGGAACTATAGTGGCCCTCTGGAGTGAGTGTGGAACTATAGTGGCCGTCTGGAGTGAGTGTGGAACTATAGTGGCCCTCTGGGGTGAGTGTGGAACTATAGTGACCCTCTGGGGTGAGTGTGGAACTATAGTGGCCCTCTGGAGTGAGTGTGGAACTATAGTGACCCTCTGGGGTGAGTGTGGAACTATAGTGGCCCTCTGGAGTGAGTGTGGAACTATAGTGGCCGTCTGGAGTGAGTGTGGAACTATAGTGAACACTCTGGGGTGAGTGTGGAACTATAGTGGCCCTCTGGGGTGAGTGTGGAACTATAGTGGCCGTCTGGAGTGAGTGTGGAACTATAGTGGCCCTCTGGGGTGAGTGTGGAACTATAGTGGCCCTCTGGGGTGAGTGTGGAACTATAGTGGCCCTCTGGGGTGAGTGTGGAACTATAGTGGCCCTCTGGAGTGAGTGTGGAACTATAGTGGCCCTCTGGGGTGAGTGTGGAACTATAGTGGCCGTCTGGAGTGAGTGTGGAACTATAGTGGCCCTCTGGGGTGAGTGTGGAACTATAGTGGCCCTCTGGGGTGAGTGTGGAACTATAGTGGCTGTAGAAAAGGCTCTGGCAGTGGAAAAGTACTGAGCCAATAATTGAACACTATGGCAACCCCAGCCTAGGCTTGATTAGGGGAATTCCATACACCTGCTAAAGCCCCCACACCTGTATCTTGATTAGAGCAGTCTCCTAACTCCCCACTCAGTCACTCTCCAGCCACTCACTCACACAGACAGTCATTCCAAGCAGAGACTCTCCACTTCACCAGGACTTTTCTTCCTTTCCACCGTTCAAGATCACTGCAGTCCTTCCAATGTGTGTGCGTAGATGCACATATGTTTGTAAGTTTCCTTGTACTTTGAGTTAGATGTTTACAGACAGGTGAATTTATACTTTAGTTGTATTAGGAGGAATGTTTGTGAGCCATGTTAATTCCTAGCCTCCATTAGCCGTGTGCATTACTAGCCAATGCTCTGTGCATTTAATGTCAGTTGGTAGTTATTTAAGCCAAACTGTGATCGACACCCCATACTGGTGAAAGTATCCAAACCACCCACCGTACACCACTACAGTGGCCCTCTGGAGTGAGTGTGGAACTATAGTGGCCCTCTGGGGTGAGTGTGGAACTATGGAGTGAGTGTGGAACTATAGTGGCCCTCTGGGGTGAGTGTGGAACTATGGATTGAGTGTGGAACTATAGTGGCCCTCTGGGGTGAGTGTGGAACTCTGGGGTGAGTGTGGAACTATGAAGTGAGTGTGGAACAATAGTGGCCCTCTGGGGTGAGTGTGGAACTATAGTGGCCCTCTGGGGTGAGTGTGGAACTATAGTGGCCCTCTGGGGTGAGTGTGGAACTATGGAGTGAGTGTGGAACTATAGTGGCCCTCTGGGGTGAGTGTGGAACTATGGAGTGAGTGTGGAACTATAGTGGCCCTCTGGGGTGAGTGTGGAACTCTGGGGTGAGTGTGGAACTATAGTGGCCCTCTGGGGTGAGTGTGGAACTATGGAGTGAGTGTGGAACTATAGTGGCCCTCTGGGGTGAGTGTGGAACTATAGTGGCCCTCTGGGGTGAGTGTGGAACTATGGAGTGAGTGTGGAACTATAGTGGCCCTCTGGGGTGAGTGTGGAACTATAGTGACCCTCTGGGGTGAGTGTGGAACTATAGTGGCCCTCTGGGGTGAGTGTGGAACTATAGTGACCCTCTGGGGTGAGTGTGGAACTATAGTGGCCCTCTGGAGTGAGTGTGGAACTATAGTGGCCCTCTGGGGTGAGTGTGGAACTATAGTGACCCTCTGGGGTGAGTGTGGAACTATAGTGGCCCTCTGGGGTGAGTGTGGAACTATAGTGACCCTCTGGGGTGAGTGTGGAACTATAGTGGTCCTCTACACACAACCTGTTACAGAATGTAACAGTCCTCGTTGAATATAACTCAACAGCCCTGCGTAAGTGTGTACCACCTCTTTTAAACTTGCATATAATGCAGGAGGCAGCAGGTGGTGGCTTTACTGAAAACGAGCGCTTCCAAACTCCGACACTTTGTCCGACACTTTATTGTCGGACAAACTCAGACAATAATCATCTGCAAGGAATTCCTTGACAGGAAGTAGCTCATAACATGTTGGATTTTTATGAAACAAACACTTTGCAGATTGAAAGAGGATAAATCAGGCTTTCCGTACAGCTGCAATGTTGGTGAGTTTGACGTTGTTTAATACAATCAGGTAGGACTGTTCTGTTTGGATGAATGGGCTGTCTATGGGAGGTTGCATCTAGTTAGGACCTTGCTGGCAGGATGGCAGCGGTGTGCATATGGTCAAATTTGTCTATTTTGGGTACACTACATGGAGAGAAAGAGAGGGAGCATTTGCATTCCATTCACCGTGGTAACCATGGCAACTGCTGCATTGCAAGCAGCAATTTCTTTTTGCACAATAATAACACTCCTTGTGCTAAAAAACGGCCATAGCCGTCATCACATTTGGGGAAAGTGGCTATGGCCGTTTTTTAGCCCAAGAAAAGGTTTTCGTGAAAAACGAAATTACTGCTTGCAATGGACTCAGAATCATAGAAAATAAAAACTTTGACCCGTCACATGCTACTTAAAGCACTTAAAGCACAATAGAAAAATGTGCCTGCATAAAGGTTGTTAATGACAGCCCAACTTTCAGCAGCTGTCACAGAGTTTCCCAGAGGGAGTTGGAACACATTGAGAGGTGATAATAGAACCTTTATGAACACATTGATGGGTGATAATATAACCTTTATGAACACATTGAGAGGTGATAATAGAACCTTTATGAACACATTGAGAGGTGATAATAGAACCTTTATGAACACATTGAGAGGTGATAATAGAACCTTTATGAACACATTGAGAGGTGATAATATAACCTGTATGAACACATTGAGAGGTGATAATATAACCTTTATGAACACATTGAGAGGTGATAATATAACCTTTATGAACACATTGAGAGGTGATAATATAACCTTTATGAACACATTGATGGGTGATAATATAACCTTTATGAACACATTGAGAGGTGATAATAGAACCTTTATGAACACATTGATGGGTGATAATATAACCTTTATGAACACATTGAGAGGTGATAATAGAGGGAGTTGGAACACATTGAGAGGTGATAATAGAACCTTTATGAACACATTGAGAGGTGATAATAGAACCTTTATGAACACATTGAGAGGTGATAATATAACCTTTATGAACACATTGAGAGGTGATAATATAACCTTTATGAACACATTGAGAGGTGATAATATAACCTTTATGAACACATTGAGAGGTGATAATATAACCTTTATGAACACATTGAGAGGTGATAATAGAACCTTTATGAACACAGGCTAGGGGCTAGTGTTTAGGGGCTAGTGTTTAGGGGCTAGGGGCTAGTGTTTAGGGGCTAGTGTTTCGGGGCTAGGGGCTAGTGTTTAGGGGCTAGGGGCTAGTGTTTAGGGGCTAGTGTTTAGGGGCTAGTGTTTAGGGGATAGGGGCTAGTGTTTAGGGGCTAGTGTTTAGCGGCTAGTGTTTAGGGGCTAGGGGCTAGTGTTTAGGGGCTAGTGTTTAGGGGCTAGGGGCTAGTGTTTAGGGGCTAGGGGTCAGTCAGTACCTCCTGTCTGTAGGGTAGATCTCAGCAGTAACAACGTCCAGAGAGTTCCAGGCAGAGATGCTCAGGCCGTTGTAAAGACACAACATGAAGATCATCATCGACTCGCTGGTCCCGAACCACAGGAAGAAGCAGCTGATCCCCGACAGCACCATACTGCCCCCTGGTGGACACATGACCACATTACACCATCACATTACTGCACTGTGGAGCAGTCGTCCTATCTTGTCCAGCACTAACCTAGCATCCTGAGTCGTCCTATCTTGTCCAGCACTAACCTAGCATCCTGAGTCGTCCTATCTTGTCCAGCACTAACCTAGCATCCTGAGACGTCCTATCTTGTCCATCAGCACTAACCTAGCATCCTGAGTCGTCCTATCTTGTCCAGCACTAACCTAGCATCCTGAGACGTCCTATCTTGTCCAGCACTAACCTAGCATCCTGAGTCGTCCTATCTTGTCCAGCACTAACCTAGCATCCTGAGACGTCCTATCTTGTCCAGCACTAACCTAGCATCCTGAGACGTCCTATCTTGTCTAGCACTAACCTAGCATCCTGAGACGTCCTATCTTGTCCAGCACTAACCTAGCATCCTGAGTCGTCCTATCTTGTCCATTAGCACTAACCTAGCATCCTGAGACGTCCTATCTTGTCCATCAGCACTAACCTAGCATCCTGAGACGTCCTATCTTGTCCATTAGCACTAACCTAGCATCCTGAGTCGTCCTATCTTGTCCATCAGCACTAACCTAGCATCCTGAGACGTCCTATCTTGTCCAGCACTAACCTAGCATCCTGAGTCGTCCTATCTTGTCCAGCACTAACCTAGCATCCTGAGACGTCCTATCTTGTCCATCAGCACTAACCTAGCATCCTGAGTCGTCCTATCTTGTCCAGCACTAACCTAGCATCCTGAGACGTCCTATCTTGTCCAGCACTAACCTAGCATCCTGAGTCGTCCTATCTTGTCCAGCACTAACCTAGCATCCTGAGACGTCCTATCTTGTCCAGCACTAACCTAGCATCCTGAGACGTCCTATCTTGTCTAGCACTAACCTAGCATCCTGAGTCGTCCTATCTTGTCCAGCACTAACCTAGCATCCTGAGTCGTCCTATCTTGTCCAGCACTAACCTAGCATCCTGAGTCGTCCTATCTTGTCCATTAGCACTAACCTAGCATCCTGAGTCGTCCTATCTTGTCTAGCACTAACCTAGCATCCTGAGTCGTCCTATCTTGTCCAGCACTAACCTAGCATCCTGAGTCGTCCTATCTTGTCCAGCACTAACCTAGCATCCTGAGTCGTCCTATCTTGTCCAGCACTAACCTAGCATCCTGAGTCGTCCTATCTTGTCCATTAGCACTAACCTAGCATCCTGAGACGTCCTATCTTGTCCATCAGCACTAACCTAGCATCCTGAGACGTCCTATCTTGTCCATTAGCACTAACCTAGCATCCTGAGTCGTCCTATCTTGTCCATCAGCACTAACCTAGCATCCTGAGACGTCCTATCTTGTCCAGCACTAACCTAGCATCCTGACTCGTCCTATCTTGTCCAGCACTAACCTAGCATCCTGAGACGTCCTATCTTGTCCATCAGCACTAACCTAGCATCCTGAGTCGTCCTATCTTGTCCAGCACTAACCTAGCATCCTGAGACGTCCTATCTTGTCCAGCACTAACCTAGCATCCTGAGACGTCCTATCTTGTCCAGCACTAACCTAGCATCCTGAGACGTCCTATCTTGTCCAGCACTAACCTAGCATCCTGAGTCGTCCTATCTTGTCCAGCACTAACCTAGCATCCTGAGTCGTCCTATCTTGTCCAGCACTAACCTAGCATCCTGAGACGTCCTATCTTGTCCAGCACTAACCTAGCATCCTGAGTCGTCCTATCTTGTCTAGCACTAACCTAGCATCCTGAGACGTCCTATCTTGTCTAGCACTAACCTAGCATCCTGAGTCGTCCTATCTTGTCCATCAGCACTAACCTAGCATCCTGAGTCGTCCTATCTTGTCCAGCACTAACCTAGCATCCTGAGTCGTCCTATCTTGTCCAGCACTAACCTAGCATCCTGAGACGTCCTATCTTGTCCAGCACTAACCTAGCATCCTGAGTCGTCCTATCTTGTCCAGCACTAACCTAGCATCCTGAGTCGTCCTATCTTGTCCAGCACTAACCTAGCATCCTGAGTCGTCCTATCTTGTCCAGCACTAACCTAGCATCCTGAGTCGTCCTATCTTGTCCAGCACTAACCTAGCATCCTGAGTCGTCCTATCTTGTCCAGCACTAACCTAGCATCCTGAGTCGTCCTATCTTGTCCAGCACTAACCTAGCATCCTGAGACGTCCTATCTTGTCCAGCACTAACCTAGCATCCTGAGACGTCCTATCTTGTCCATCAGCACTAACCTAGCATCCTGAGACGTCCTATCTTGTCCATTAGCACTAACCTAGCATCCTGAGTCGTCCTATCTTGTCCAGCACTAACCTAGCATCCTGAGACGTCCTATCTTGTCCATTAGCACTAACCTAGCATCCTGAGATGTCCTATCTTGTCTAGCACTAACCTAGCATCCTGAGACGTCCTATCTTGTCTAGCACTAACCTAGCATCCTGAGACGTCCTATCTTGTCTAGCACTAACCTAGCATCCTGAGTCGTCCTATCTTGTCCAGCACTAACCTAGCATCCTGAGTCGTCCTATCTTGTCCAGCACTAACCTAGCATCCTGAGTCGTCCTATCTTGTCCATTAGCACTAACCTAGCATCCTGAGACGTCCTATCTTGTCCATCAGCACTAACCTAGCATCCTGAGACGTCCTATCTTGTCCATTAGCACTAACCTAGCATCCTGAGTCGTCCTATCTTGTCCATCAGCACTAACCTAGCATCCTGAGACGTCCTATCTTGTCCAGCACTAACCTAGCATCCTGACTCGTCCTATCTTGTCCAGCACTAACCTAGCATCCTGAGACGTCCTATCTTGTCCATCAGCACTAACCTAGCATCCTGAGTCGTCCTATCTTGTCCAGCACTAACCTAGCATCCTGAGACGTCCTATCTTGTCCAGCACTAACCTAGCATCCTGAGACGTCCTATCTTGTCCAGCACTAACCTAGCATCCTGAGACGTCCTATCTTGTCCAGCACTAACCTAGCATCCTGAGTCGTCCTATCTTGTCCAGCACTAACCTAGCATCCTGAGTCGTCCTATCTTGTCCAGCACTAACCTAGCATCCTGAGACGTCCTATCTTGTCCAGCACTAACCTAGCATCCTGAGTCGTCCTATCTTGTCTAGCACTAACCTAGCATCCTGAGACGTCCTATCTTGTCTAGCACTAACCTAGCATCCTGAGTCGTCCTATCTTGTCCATCAGCACTAACCTAGCATCCTGAGTCGTCCTATCTTGTCCAGCACTAACCTAGCATCCTGAGTCGTCCTATCTTGTCCAGCACTAACCTAGCATCCTGAGTCGTCCTATCTTGTCCAGCACTAACCTAGCATCCTGAGTCGTCCTATCTTGTCCATCAGCACTAACCTAGCATCCTGAGTCGTCCTATCTTGTCCAGCACTAACCTAGCATCCTGAGTCGTCCTATCTTGTCCAGCACTAACCTAGCATCCTGAGACGTCCTATCTTGTCCAGCACTAACCTAGCATCCTGAGACGTCCTATCTTGTCCAGCACTAACCTAGCATCCTGAGTCGTCCTATCTTGTCCATCAGCACTAACCTAGCATCCTGAGACGTCCTATCTTGTCCAGCACTAACCTAGCATCCTGAGTCGTCCTATCTTGTCTAGCACTAACCTAGCATCCTGAGACGTCCTATCTTGTCTAGCACTAACCTAGCATCCTGAGACGTCCTATCTTGTCCAGCACTAACCTAGCATCCTGAGACGTCCTATCTTGTCCAGCACTAACCTAGCATCCTGAGACGTCCTATCTTGTCCAGCACTAACCTAGCATCCTGAGTCGTCCTATCTTGTCCAGCACTAACCTAGCATCCTGAGTCGTCCTATCTTGTCCAGCACTAACCTAGCATCCTGAGACGTCCTATCTTGTCCAGCACTAACCTAGCATCCTGAGACGTCCTATCTTGTCCAGCACTAACCTAGCATCCTGAGTCGTCCTATCTTGTCCAGCACTAACCTAGCATCCTGAGTCGTCCTATCTTGTCCAGCACTAACCTAGCATCCTGAGTCGTCCTATCTTGTCCAGCACTAACCTAGCATCCTGAGACGTCCTATCTTGTCCAGCACTAACCTAGCATCCTGAGTCGTCCTATCTTGTCCAGCACTAACCTAGCATCCTGAGTCGTCCTATCTTGTCCAGCACTAACCTAGCATCCTGAGTCGTCCTATCTTGTCCAGCACTAACCTAGCATCCTGAGTCGTCCTATCTTGTCCAGCACTAACCTAGCATCCTGAGTCGTCCTATCTTGTCCAGCACTAACCTAGCATCCTGAGTCGTCCTATCTTGTCCAGCACTAACCTAGCATCCTGAGACGTCCTATCTTGTCCAGCACTAACCTAGCATCCTGAGACGTCCTATCTTGTCCATCAGCACTAACCTAGCATCCTGAGACGTCCTATCTTGTCCATTAGCACTAACCTAGCATCCTGAGTCGTCCTATCTTGTCCAGCACTAACCTAGCATCCTGAGACGTCCTATCTTGTCCATTAGCACTAACCTAGCATCCTGAGATGTCCTATCTTGTCTAGCACTAACCTAGCATCCTGAGACGTCCTATCTTGTCTAGCACTAACCTAGCATCCTGAGACGTCCTATCTTGTCTAGCACTAACCTAGCATCCTGAGTCGTCCTATCTTGTCCAGCACTAACCTAGCATCCTGAGACGTCCTATCTTGTCTAGCACTAACCTAGCATCCTGAGACGTCCTATCTTGTCTAGCACTAACCTAGCATCCTGAGTCGTCCTATCTTGTCCAGCACTAACCTAGCATCCTGAGACGTCCTATCTTGTCCAGCACTAACCTAGCATCCTGAGACGTCCTATCTTGTCCAGCACTAACCTAGCATCCTGAGTCGTCCTATCTTGTCCATTAGCACTAACCTAGCATCCTGAGACGTCCTATCTTGTCCATCAGCACTAACCTAGCATCCTGAGACGTCCTATCTTGTCCAGCACTAACCTAGCATCCTGAGACGTCCTATCTTGTCCATCAGCACTAACCTAGCATCCTGAGACGTCCTATCTTGTCCAGCACTAACCTAGCATCCTGAGTCGTCCTATCTTGTCCATCAGCACTAACCTAGCATCCTGAGACGTCCTATCTTGTCCATTAGCACTAACCTAGCATCCTGAGTCGTCCTATCTTGTCCAGCACTAACCTAGCATCCTGAGTCGTCCTATCTTGTCCAGCACTAACCTAGCATCCTGAGACGTCCTATCTTGTCCATCAGCACTAACCTAGCATCCTGAGACGTCCTATCTTGTCCATCAGCACTAACCTAGCATCCTGAGACGTCCTATCTTGTCCATCAGCACTAACCTAGCATCCTGAGACGTCCTATCTTGTCCATCAGCACTAACCTAGCATCCTGAGACGTCCTATCTTGTCCATCAGCACTAACCTAGCATCCTGAGACGTCCTACCTTGTCCATCAGCACTAACCTAGCATCCTGAGTCGTCCTATCTTGTCCAGCACTAACCTAGCATCCTGAGTCGTCCTATCTTGTCCAGCACTAACCTAGCATCCTGAGACGTCCTATCTTGTCCATCAGCACTAACCTAGCATCCTGAGTCGTCCTATCTTGTCCAGCACTAACCTAGCATCCTGAGTCGTCCTATCTTGTCTAGCACTAACCTAGCATCCTGAGACGTCCTATCTTGTCCAGCACTAACCTAGCATCCTGAGTCGTCCTATCTTGTCCAGCACTAACCTAGCATCCTGAGACGTCCTATCTTGTCCAGCACTAACCTAGCATCCTGAGACGTCCTATCTTGTCTAGCACTAACCTAGCATCCTGAGACGTCCTATCTTGTCCAGCACTAACCTAGCATCCTGAGACGTCCTATCTTGTCCAGCACTAACCTAGCATCCTGAGTCGTCCTATCTTGTCCAGCACTAACCTAGCATCCTGAGTCGTCCTATCTTGTCCAGCACTAACCTAGCATCCTGAGTCGTCCTATCTTGTCCAGCACTAACCTAGCATCCTGAGACGTCCTATCTTGTCCATTAGCACTAACCTAGCATCCTGAGACGTCCTATCTTGTCCAGCACTAACCTAGCATCCTGAGTCGTCCTATCTTGTCTAGCACTAACCTAGCATCCTGAGACGTCCTATCTTGTCCATCAGCACTAACCTAGCATCCTGAGACGTCCTATCTTGTCCAGCACTAACCTAGCATCCTGAGACGTCCTATCTTGTCTAGCACTAACCTAGCATCCTGAGACGTCCTATCTTGTCCAGCACTAACCTAGCATCCTGAGTCGTCCTATCTTGTCTAGCACTAACCTAGCATCCTGAGTCGTCCTATCTTGTCTAGCACTAACCTAGCATCCTGAGACGTCCTATCTTGTCCATCAGCACTAACCTAGCATCCTGAGACGTCCTATCTTGTCCATCAGCACTAACCTAGCATCCTGAGACGTCCTATCTTGTCCATCAGCACTAACCTAGCATCCTGAGTCGTCCTATCTTGTCCATTAGCACTAACCTAGCATCCTGAGTCGTCCTATCTTGTCCAGCACTAACCTAGCATCCTGAGACGTCCTATCTTGTCCATCAGCACTAACCTAGCATCCTGAGACGTCCTATCTTGTCCAGCACTAACCTAGCATCCTGAGACGTCCTATCTTGTCCATCAGCACTAACCTAGCATCCTGAGTCGTCCTATCTTGTCCATCACTAACCTAGCATCCTGAGTCGTCCTATCTTGTCCATCACTAACCTAGCATCCTGAGTCGTCCTATCTTGTCCAGCACTAACCTAGCATCCTGAGACGTCCTATCTTGTCCAGCACTAACCTAGCATCCTGAGTCGTCCTATCTTGTCCATCAGCACTAACCTAGCATCCTGAGTCGTCCTATCTTGTCCATCAGCACTAACCTAGCATCCTGAGTCGTCCTATCTTGTCCATCAGCACTAACCTAGCATCCTGAGTCGTCCTATCTTGTCCATTAGCACTAACCTAGCATCCTGAGACGTCCTATCTTGTCCAGCACTAACCTAGCATCCTGAGTCGTCCTATCTTGTCCATCAGCACTAACCTAGCATCCTGAGACGTCCTATCTTGTCCAGCACTAACCTAGCATCCTGAGTCGTCCTATCTTGTCCAGCACTAACCTAGCATCCTGAGACGTCCTATCTTGTCCAGCACTAACCTAGCATCCTGAGACGTCCTATCTTGTCCATCAGCACTAACCTAGCATCCTGAGACGTCCTATCTTGTCCATCAGCACTAACCTAGCATCCTGAGACGTCCTATCTTGTCCATCAGCACTAACCTAGCATCCTGAGACGTCCTATCTTGTCCATCAGCACTAACCTAGCATCCTGAGACGTCCTATCTTGTCCAGCACTAACCTAGCATCCTGAGACGTCCTATCTTGTCCATCAGCACTAACCTAGCATCCTGAGTCGTCCTATCTTGTCCATCAGCACTAACCTAGCATCCTGAGACGTCCTATCTTGTCCATCAGCACTAACCTAGCATCCTGAGTCGTCCTATCTTGTCCAGCACTAACCTAGCATCCTGAGTCGTCCTATCTTGTCCAGCACTAACCTAGCATCCTGAGACGTCCTATCTTGTCCATCAGCACTAACCTAGCATCCTGAGTCGTCCTATCTTGTCCAGCACTAACCTAGCATCCTGAGACGTCCTATCTTGTCCATCAGCACTAACCTAGCATCCTGAGTCGTCCTATCTTGTCCAGCACTAACCTAGCATCCTGAGACGTCCTATCTTGTCCAGCACTAACCTAGCATCCTGAGACGTCCTATCTTGTCCAGCACTAACCTAGCATCCTGAGACGTCCTATCTTGTCCAGCACTAACCTAGCATCCTGAGACGTCCTATCTTGTCCAGCACTAACCTAGCATCCTGAGACGTCCTATCTTGTCCAGCACTAACCTAGCATCCTGAGACGTCCTATCTTGTCCATCAGCACTAACCTAGCATCCTGAGACGTCCTATCTTGTCCATCAGCACTAACCTAGCATCCTGAGACGTCCTATCTTGTCCATCAGCACTAACCTAGCATCCTGAGACGTCCTATCTTGTCCATCAGCACTAACCTAGCATCCTGAGACGTCCTATCTTGTCCATCAGCACTAACCTAGCATCCTGAGTCGTCCTATCTTGTCCAGCACTAACCTAGCATCCTGAGACGTCCTATCTTGTCCAGCACTAACCTAGCATCCTGAGACGTCCTATCTTGTCTAGCACTAACCTAGCATCCTGAGACGTCCTATCTTGTCCAGCACTAACCTAGCATCCTGAGTCGTCCTATCTTGTCCATTAGCACTAACCTAGCATCCTGAGACGTCCTATCTTGTCCATCAGCACTAACCTAGCATCCTGAGACGTCCTATCTTGTCCATTAGCACTAACCTAGCATCCTGAGTCGTCCTATCTTGTCCAGCACTAACCTAGCATCCTGAGTCGTCCTATCTTGTCCAGCACTAACCTAGCATCCTGAGACGTCCTATCTTGTCCAGCACTAACCTAGCATCCTGAGACGTCCTATCTTGTCCAGCACTAACCTAGCATCCTGAGTCGTCCTATCTTGTCCATCAGCACTAACCTAGCATCCTGAGACGTCCTATCTTGTCCAGCACTAACCTAGCATCCTGAGTCGTCCTATCTTGTCTAGCACTAACCTAGCATCCTGAGACGTCCTATCTTGTCTAGCACTAACCTAGCATCCTGAGACGTCCTATCTTGTCCAGCACTAACCTAGCATCCTGAGACGTCCTATCTTGTCCAGCACTAACCTAGCATCCTGAGACGTCCTATCTTGTCCAGCACTAACCTAGCATCCTGAGTCGTCCTATCTTGTCCAGCACTAACCTAGCATCCTGAGTCGTCCTATCTTGTCCAGCACTAACCTAGCATCCTGAGTCGTCCTATCTTGTCCAGCACTAACCTAGCATCCTGAGACGTCCTATCTTGTCCAGCACTAACCTAGCATCCTGAGACGTCCTATCTTGTCCATCAGCACTAACCTAGCATCCTGAGACGTCCTATCTTGTCCATTAGCACTAACCTAGCATCCTGAGTCGTCCTATCTTGTCCAGCACTAACCTAGCATCCTGAGATGTCCTATCTTGTCTAGCACTAACCTAGCATCCTGAGACGTCCTATCTTGTCTAGCACTAACCTAGCATCCTGAGACGTCCTATCTTGTCTAGCACTAACCTAGCATCCTGAGACGTCCTATCTTGTCCAGCACTAACCTAGCATCCTGAGTCGTCCTATCTTGTCCATTAGCACTAACCTAGCATCCTGAGACGTCCTATCTTGTCCATCAGCACTAACCTAGCATCCTGAGACGTCCTATCTTGTCCAGCACTAACCTAGCATCCTGAGACGTCCTATCTTGTCCATCAGCACTAACCTAGCATCCTGAGACGTCCTATCTTGTCCAGCACTAACCTAGCATCCTGAGTCGTCCTATCTTGTCCATCAGCACTAACCTAGCATCCTGAGACGTCCTATCTTGTCCATTAGCACTAACCTAGCATCCTGAGTCGTCCTATCTTGTCCAGCACTAACCTAGCATCCTGAGTCGTCCTATCTTGTCCAGCACTAACCTAGCATCCTGAGACGTCCTATCTTGTCCATCAGCACTAACCTAGCATCCTGAGACGTCCTATCTTGTCCATCAGCACTAACCTAGCATCCTGAGACGTCCTATCTTGTCCATCAGCACTAACCTAGCATCCTGAGTCGTCCTATCTTGTCCATCAGCACTAACCTAGCATCCTGAGACGTCCTATCTTGTCCATCAGCACTAACCTAGCATCCTGAGACGTCCTATCTTGTCCATCAGCACTAACCTAGCATCCTGAGACGTCCTATCTTGTCCAGCACTAACCTAGCATCCTGAGTCGTCCTATCTTGTCCATCAGCACTAACCTAGCATCCTGAGTCGTCCTATCTTGTCCATCAGCACTAACCTAGCATCCTGAGTCGTCCTATCTTGTCCAGCACTAACCTAGCATCCTGAGTCGTCCTATCTTGTCTAGCACTAACCTAGCATCCTGAGACGTCCTATCTTGTCCATCAGCACTAACCTAGCATCCTGAGACGTCCTATCTTGTCCAGCACTAACCTAGCATCCTGAGACGTCCTATCTTGTCCATCAGCACTAACCTAGCATCCTGAGTCGTCCTATCTTGTCCAGCACTAACCTAGCATCCTGAGACGTCCTATCTTGTCCAGCACTAACCTAGCATCCTGAGACGTCCTATCTTGTCCAGCACTAACCTAGCATCCTGAGACGTCCTATCTTGTCCAGCACTAACCTAGCATCCTGAGACGTCCTATCTTGTCCATCAGCACTAACCTAGCATCCTGAGACGTCCTATCTTGTCCAGCACTAACCTAGCATCCTGAGTCGTCCTATCTTGTCCAGCACTAACCTAGCATCCTGAGACGTCCTATCTTGTCCATCAGCACTAACCTAGCATCCTGAGTCGTCCTATCTTGTCCAGCACTAACCTAGCATCCTGAGACGTCCTATCTTGTCCAGCACTAACCTAGCATCCTGAGACGTCCTATCTTGTCCATCAGCACTAACCTAGCATCCTGAGTCGTCCTATCTTGTCCAGCACTAACCTAGCATCCTGAGTCGTCCTATCTTGTCCATCAGCACTAACCTAGCATCCTGAGTCGTCCTATCTTGTCCATCAGCACTAACCTAGCATCCTGAGACGTCCTATCTTGTCCAGCACTAACCTAGCATCCTGAGTCGTCCTATCTTGTCCATCAGCACTAACCTAGCATCCTGAGTCGTCCTATCTTGTCCATCAGCACTAACCTAGCATCCTGAGACGTCCTATCTTGTCCAGCACTAACCTAGCATCCTGAGACGTCCTATCTTGTCCATTAGCACTAACCTAGCATCCTGAGACGTCCTATCTTGTCCATCAGCACTAACCTAGCATCCTGAGTCGTCCTATCTTGTCCATCAGCACTAACCTAGCATCCTGAGACGTCCTATCTTGTCCAGCACTAACCTAGCATCCTGAGACGTCCTATCTTGTCCATTAGCACTAACCTAGCATCCTGAGTCGTCCTATCTTGTCCATCAGCACTAACCTAGCATCCTGAGTCGTCCTATCTTGTCCATCAGCACTAACCTAGCATCCTGAGACGTCCTATCTTGTCCAGCACTAACCTAGCATCCTGAGACGTCCTATCTTGTCCATTAGCACTAACCTAGCATCCTGAGTCGTCCTATCTTGTCCATCAGCACTAACCTAGCATCCTGAGACGTCCTATCTTGTCCATCAGCACTAACCTAGCATCCTGAGACGTCCTATCTTGTCCATCAGCACTAACCTAGCATCCTGAGACGTCCTATCTTGTCCATCAGCAGGGCAGAGACGATGTTTCCGGGCAACACGGCGAGCGTTCCCAGGAAGTTGACGAAGTACACCCAGTAGGCCGAGTAGTCGTCGTCAAACTGCATCTGACATCCTGTCTTGTTGTGATGGAACGAACTGGTGATGATCCGTGAGTTGGTCAACTTCCTGTCGTCAATGTCTGAGAGAGAGAGAGAGAGAGAGAGAGCAAGACAGAGAGAGAGACAGAGACAGAGACAGAGACAGAGAGACAGAGACAGAGATCAATGGACAGAATCCAGAGCTCCACAAAGCAACAGGTTTTGGGAGGTTGTTTGGAATCTATTACATGAGTACCGGAACATGCCTGTGCAGTCTCAACGTTTGTAAACAAATACAGTAATTTGGTCGAAAACAAAACATATGCCTACAAATTAATTAGAACTTAGAACTCTTGTTGTCCTGAAACTAAACCCTTTTCCAAAGAGCGCCCGTTTGCAGTTTTGCCGTATTCACAGACCCACGCATTTCTTCTCCTCCATCTATTATCTGATCAGGGATAAAAGCGGATCAATAACTCCATGTAACACGAGACATGTTGTTCTGACCTGTGTTGTAGAAGGCGGCGTGTTGTGACCTCTGACTGGTGACCTCTGACATGTGACCTCTGACCTGTGACCTCTGACATGTGACATGTGACCTCTGACCTGTGTTGTAGAATGCGGCATGTTGTGACCTGTGACCTCTGACCTGTGACCTCTGACCTGTGTTTTAGAAGGCGACATGTTGTGACCTGTGACATGTGACCTCTGACCTGTGTTGAAGAAGGTGGCATGTTGTGACCTGTGACCTCTGACCTGTGACCTCTGACCTGTGTTTTAGAAGGCGACGTGTTGTGACCTGTGACCTCTGACCTGTGTTGTAGAAGGCGGCATGTTGTGACCTGTGACCGCTGACCTGTGACCTCTGACCTGTGTTTTAGAAGGCGACGTGTTGTGACCTGTGACCTCTGACCTGTGTTGTAGAAGAAGGAATCCACGAAGGTGCAGTTCTTGAAGTAGGAGTTGACGGCGGTGACGTCCTCAAAGTAACAGTTCTGGAAGGTGGAGTCGATGAACACCACGGCCTTGAACTTCATACCGATGAACCTGAGGAGGGGGGGGGGGGGGGGGAGGAGAGGGGGGAGGGGAGGTGGGGGGTTAGACATACCAGCAGTCCTACAGTCATGTGTTGGTTAGACATACCAGCAGTCCTACAGTCATGTGTTGGTTAGACATACCAGCAGTCCTACAGTCATGTGTTGGTTAGACATACCAGCAGTCCTACAGTCATGTGTTGGTTAGACATACCAGCAGTCCTACAGTCATGTGTTGGTTAGACATACCAGCAGTCCTACAGTCATGTGTTGGTTAGACATACCAGCAGTCCTACAGTCATGTGTCCGACAACACCGTCACTCCCAACATGCGTGGCCGGCGACGGTTACCATTCACCCGCGTGCGGTTTGGTCAAGCACATTTTCTTTTTTCTCCGATTCTGTGAGGCTCTACAGCGTCTTTTCAGATGATCGGTGGGTGGATTATTTGTGAAGAAAACTATCCTAAAGGTCTTCAAAGGTTAGTAAAAAACGCTGGCGAGGGAAGATAGACGATGTGAGAGAGAGAGAGATTCATGATTAGGAAATGGAATAAAGGAAGGAGATAAAGGAAATGGAATAATAATGTGGGGCAGTTTGGAACGTTGTTTTAGGATAATAGATAAATAGTGTTTCAGTTCCAGGTGGAGAACCATTAACAACGTCCACCCAGGGGCGCCCGCTGGCCTAGTGGTCCAGGCGCATCGTGCCACATACAGGCTCTGGCCTGACAGCGTGTCGCGTGTTCGAGTCCCGTTCATGGCGACCTTATTGCTGCGTGTCTCTCCCTTCTCTCTCTCTCTCTCTCTCTGTGTCTCTCTCTCTCTCTCTCTCTCTCTCTCTCTCTCCAAAGCCAAATACAAATCTTAAAAACAAACAAGACCACCATTGTATTCTTACCGGGTGGAGGGGTGGGAGACAGACCCCACCCTTACCCATGCACCCTGATCCCACCCTGACCCCACCCTATGGAGGGCAATCCCACCAGGGTTAATGTAGTTATGTATGTAAAACAGACAGGAGAAGGGTGCACGGTGCACGCCACTATTATTGACCTTGGTAAATACGTCTAGAAGTAAAGAAAAGGCTGCGCACATACAGAAAGGAGAACCAACGCTTGGACCTGGTGAGGTCTTCTTGGACCTGGTGAGGCTTTCTTGGACCTGGTAAGGTCTTCTTGGACCTGGTGAGGTCTTCTTGGACCTGGTGAGGTCTTCTTGGACCTGGTAAGGTCTTCTTGGACCTGGTAAGGTCTTCTTGGACCTGGTGAGGCTTTCTTGGACCTGGTAAGGTCTTCTTGGACCTGGTGAGGCTTTCTTGGACCTGGTAAGGTCTTCTTGGACCTGGTGAGGTCTTCTTGGACCTGGTGAGGTCTTCTTGGACCTGGATAGGTCTTCTTGGACCTGGTGAGGTCTTCTTGGACCTGGTAAGGTATTCTTAAGGTCTTCTTGGACCTGGTGAGGTCTTCTTGGACCTGGTGAGGTCTTCTTGGACCTGGTGAGGTCTTCTTGGACCTGGATAGGTCTTCTTGGACCTGGTGAGGTCTTCTTGGACCTGGTAAGGTCTTCTTAAGGTCTTCTTGGACCTGGTGAGGTCTTCTTGGACCTGGTGAGGTCTTCTTGGACCTGGATAGGTCTTCTTGGACCTGGTGAGGTCTTCTTGGACCTGGTGAGGTCTTCTTGGACCTGGTGAGGTCTTATTGGACCTGGTAAGGTCTTCTTGGACCTGGTAAGGTCTTCTTGGACCTGGTGAGGTCTTCTTGGACCTGGTGAGGCTTTCTTGGACCTGGTGAGGTCTTCTTGGACCTGGATAGGTCTTCTTGGACCTGGATAGGTCTTCTTGGACCTGGTAAGGTCTTCTTGGACCTGGTAAGGTCTTCTTGGACCTGGTAAGGTGTTCTTGGACCTGGTAATGTCTTCTTGGACCTGGTAAGGTGTTCTTGGACCTGGATAGGTCTTCTTGGACCTGGTGAGGTCTTCTTGGACCTGGTAATGTCTTCTTGGACCTGGTAAGGTGTTCTTGGACCTGGATAGGTCTTCTTGGACCTGGTAAGGTCTACTTGGACCTGGTGAGGTCTTCTTAAGGTCTTCTTGGACCTGGTAAGGTATTCTTGGACCTGGTAAGGTCTTCTTGGACCTGGTAAGGTCTTCTTAAGGTCTTCTTGGACCTGGTGAGGTCTTCTTAAGGTCTTCTTGGACCTGGTAAGGTCTTCTTGGACCTGGTAAGGTCTTCTTGGACCTGGTAAGGTATTCTTGGACCTGGTGAGGTCTTCTTGGACCTGGTAAGGTCTTCTTGGACCTGGTGAGGTTTTCTTGGACCTGGTGAGGTCTTCTTGGACCTGGTAAGGTCTTCTTAAGGTCTTCTTGGACCTGGTTAGGTCTTCTTGGACCTGGTTAGGTCTTCTTGGACCTGGTGAGGTCTTCTTAAGGTCTTCTTGGACCTGGTAAGGTCTTCTTAAGGTCTTCTTGGACCTGGTTAGGTCTTCTTGGACCTGGTTAGGTCTTCTTGGACCTGGTGAGGTCTTCTTGGACCTGGTAAGGTCTTCTTAAGGTCTTCTTGGACCTGGTGAGGTCTTCTTGGACCTGGTAAGGTCTTCTTAAGGTCTTCTTGGACCTGGTAAGGTCTTCTTGGACCTGGTGAGGTCTTCTTGGACCTGGTGAGGTATTCTTGGACCTGGTAAAGTCTTCTTAAGGTCTTCTTGGACCTGGTAAGGTCTTCTTAAGGTCTTCTTGGACCTGGTAAGGTCTTCTTGGACCTGGTGAGGTCTTCTTGGACCTGGTAAGGTCTTCTTGGACCTGGTAACGTCTTCTTAAGGTCTTCTTGGACCTGGTGAGGTCTTCTTGGACCTGGTGAGGTCTTCTTGGACCTGGTAAGGTCTTCTTAAGGTCTTCTTGGACCTGGTAAGGTCTTCTTGGACCTGGTGAGGTCTTCTTGGACCTGGTGAGGTCTTCTTAGACCTGGATAGGTCTTCTTGGACCTGGTGAGGTCTTCTTGGACCTGGTAAGGTCTTCTTAAGGTCTTCTTGGACCTGGTGAGGTCTTCTTGGACCTGGTGAGGTCTTCTTGGACCTGGATAGGTCTTCTTGGACCTGGTGAGGTCTTCTTGGACCTGGTGAGGTCTTCTTGGACCTGGTGAGGTCTTCTTGGACCTGGTGAGGTCTTATTGGACCTGGTAAGGTCTTCTTGGACCTGGTGAGGTCTTCTTGGACCTGGTGAGGCTTTCTTGGACCTGGTGAGGTCTTCTTGGACCTGGTAAGGTCTTCTTGGACCTGGATAGGTCTTCTTGGACCTGGTAAGGTCTTCTTGGACCTGGTAAGGTGTTCTTGGACCTGGTAATGTCTTCTTGGACCTGGTAAGGTCTTCTTGGACCTGGTAAGGTGTTCTTGGACCTGGTAATGTCTTCTTGGACCTGGTAAGGTGTTCTTGGACCTGGATAGGTGTTCTTGGACCTGGATAGGTCTTCTTGGACCTGGTGAGGTCTTCTTGGACCTGGTAATGTCTTCTTGGACCTGGTAAGGTGTTCTTGGACCTGGATAGGTCTTCTTGGACCTGGTAAGGTCTACTTGGACCTGGTGAGGTCTTCTTAAGGTCTTCTTGGACCTGGTAAGGTATTCTTGGACCTGGTAAGGTCTTCTTGGACCTGGTAAGGTCTTCTTAAGGTCTTCTTGGACCTGGTGAGGTCTTCTTAAGGTCTTCTTGGACCTGGTAAGGTCTTCTTGGACCTGGTAAGGTCTTCTTGGACCTGGTAAGGTATTCTTGGACCTGGTGAGGTCTTCTTGGACCTGGTAAGGTCTTCTTGGACCTGGTGAGGTTTTCTTGGACCTGGTGAGGTCTTCTTGGACCTGGTGAGGTCTTCTTGGACCTGGTAAGGTCTTCTTAAGGTCTTCTTGGACCTGGTTAGGTCTTCTTGGACCTGGTTAGGTCTTCTTGGACCTGGTGAGGTCTTCTTAAGGTCTTCTTGGACCTGGTTAGGTCTTCTTGGACCTGGTAAGGTCTTCTTAAGGTCTTCTTGGACCTGGTTAGGTCTTCTTGGACCTGGTTAGGTCTTCTTGGACCTGGTGAGGTCTTCTTGGACCTGGTAAGGTCTTCTTAAGGTCTTCTTGGACCTGGTGAGGTCTTCTTGGACCTGGTAAGGTATTCTTAAGGTCTTCTTGGACCTGGTAAGGTCTTCTTGGACCTGGTGAGGTCTTCTTGGACCTGGTGAGGTATTCTTGGACCTGGTAAAGTCTTCTTAAGGTCTTCTTGGACCTGGTAAGGTCTTCTTAAGGTCTTCTTGGACCTGGTAAGGTCTTCTTGGACCTGGTGAGGTCTTCTTGGACCTGGTGAGGTCTTCTTGGACCTGGTAAGGTCTTCTTAAGGTCTTCTTGGACCTGGTGAGGTCTTCTTGGACCTGGTAAGGTCTTCTTAAGGTCTTCTTGGACCTGGTAAGGTCTTCTTGGACCTGGTGAGGTCTTCTTGGACCTGGTGAGGTCTTCTTAGACCTGGTGAGGTCTTCTTAGACCTGGTGAGGTCTTCTTGGACCTGGTGAGGTCTTCTTAGACCTGGTGAGGTCTTCTTGGACCTGGTGAGGTCTTCTTGGACCTGGTGAGGTCTTCTTGGACCTGGTGAGGCTTTCTTGGACCTGGTAAGGTCTTCTTGGACCTGGTAAGGTCTTCTTAAGGTCTTCTTGGACCTGGTGAGGTCTTCTTGGACCTGGTGAGGTCTTCTTAAGGTCTTCTTGGACCTGGTGAGGTCTTCTTGGACCTGGTGAGGTCTTCTTGGACCTGGTAAGGTATTCTTGGACCTGGTAAGGTCTTCTTAAGGTCTTCTTGGACCTGGTAAGGTCTTCTTGGACCTGGTAAGGTCTTCTTGGACCTGGTAAGGTTTTCTTCAGGGAATGCATTCAATCCATTCCCTGAAGTCGAGACCTTAATATAACGGATATTAGTTTTGATATCCAAAACTAACAAATATAACTAAAACTACTGACTATTTCAACACTATAATAATTCTACGTGTCATTTAGGAAGAGACCGTTCCGGTGGATCTGGTTCTCCAGGGTTTCACTTACCTGTCGTTTAGGAACAGTCCATTCCGGTGGATCTGGTTCTCCAGGGTTTTAGTTACCTGTCGTTTAGGAACAGTCCATTCCGGTGGATCTGGTTCTCCAGGGTTTTAGTTACCTGTCGTTTAGGAACAGTCCATTCCGGTGGATCTGGTTCTCCAGGGTTTTAGTTACCTGTCGTTTAGGAACAGTCCATTCCGGTGGATCTGGTTCTCCAGGGTTTTAGTTACCTGTCGTTTAGGAACAGTCCATTCCGGTGGATCTGGTTCTCCAGGGTGAAGTTAAAGGTGAAGTCTTCGATGTGTTCGTTGTTGTGGATTTTGACGCGCGACGCGTACTCATCCGCCTGGAGATGTTTGATGACGTCTGGAAACCACACGGACAGCCCATAGTACCTGCACACACACACACACACACACGCACGCGCACGCGCACGTGCACACACACACACACACACACACACACACACACACACACACACACATGCACGGACGCGCACACACAGTCTCCATTCACTTGACGTCCTATGAAATCAACATAGTAGTATAATAGTATAATAGTATAATAGTATAATAATAGTATAATAGTATAATAATAGTATAATAGTATAATAGTATAATAATAGTATAATAGTATAATAGTATAATAGTATAATAGTATAATAATAGTATAATAGTATAATAATAGTATAATAGTATAATAATAGTATAATAGTATAATAATAGTATAATAGTATAATAGTATAATAATAGTATAATAGTATAATAGTATAATAGTATTATAATAGTATAATAATAGTATAATAGTATAATAGTCCACGTGTTGCATATGGCCGCTGACACGGTTTCATCTTTTCTCATAAATGAAAGTGAATCATGCTTCGTGTCGTATGTGACCATTTTATGAACATAGCCGATCTACAAGCCCACGCTGTGTCGGAACTGAGTAGCATTAGGGGGAAACAGATCACAGAACATGAGAGAGAGTTTGTTGTTTTACCCAAACGACAGCGTGAACCAGACCGCTGCCAGTTTCAACGTGTTGTCTCTCACAGGATAGCTGAAACATCTCATGAACGTAGACCACATCTATAGCAGGAGAAAACAGGAGCAAACAGGAGAAAACACCATGTCAACCACATCTAGGAGCAGGAGAAAACAGGAGAAAACAGGAGAAACCACCATGTCAACCACATGTCAACCACATCTATAGCAGGAGAAAACACCATGTCAACCACATCTATAGCAGGAGAAAACACCATGTCAACCACATCTATAGCAGGAGAAAAGACCATGTCAACCACATCTATAGCAGGAGAAAAGACCATGTCAACCACATCTATAGCAGGAGAAAACACCATGTCAACCACATCTATAGCAGGAGAAAACACCATGTCAACCACATCTATAGCAGGAGAAAACACCATGTCAACTACATCTATAGCAGGAGAAAACACCATGTCAACCACATCTATAGCAGGAGAAACCACCATGTCAACCACATCTATAGCAGGAGAAAACACCATGTCAACCACATCTATAGCAGGAGAAAACACCATGTCAACCACATCTATAGCAGGAGAAAACACCATGTCAACCACATCTATAGCAGGAGAAAACACCATGTCAACCACATCTATAGCAGGAGAAAACACCATGTCAACCACATCTATAGCAGGAGAAAACACCATGTCAACCACATCTATAGCAGGAGAAAACACCATGTCAACCACATCTATAGCAGGAGAAAAGACCATGTCAACCACATCTATAGCAGGAGAAAACACCATGTCAACCACATCTATAGCAGGAGAAAACACCATGTCAACCACATCTATAGCAGGAGAAAACACCATGTCAACCACATCTATGGCAGGAGAAACCAACATATCAAGCACCAAATAATTAAGAAATAAACTACATATCCCTTTTTATTTTATTAATAATAATAATAATAATAATAATATTATAATATTATTGGGGGCTCGTGCCGGACGAGCCCCCAATAATGTTACAATCCTTAGGTTACGGGAATAAAGGATTGTGACATAAGGCTGGAAAAGTGAATTGTTGTTTTATTTGCTGCCTTTTGATAAGGTTCTTTAGAGAATTCATATGCAATCACAATGTATGATACATCATGCCTACCACCTGAAGTCCCTCTTCGAGGTGATTTTACTACTTTTTTAATTCATCAGAAAAACAACAAAGGAATGAAGTGAACAAACCGCTCCGAGTTCCGTCTTGATCCTGAACAGGAAGTTACGCGACTCGCTCTGCATCTCCACCAGCTCGTCCAGCGGCCTGGGCGTCTTGATCCTGTTCACCTGCAGGGGGAGACAGTGAGCTCAGCGGAGTCCACACATCGACACACTGGGACCCCTAGAGGGCTCCTCAGATAATACAGGTGGGTTACCAAATCTTTGGGTGATAGATTTTTCTTCTTTTTTTTTTTTTACATTAAGTACTTGAATTCCCTATTCTGAGGAGAACTTTAGCAAAAAAGAAATGGCAGATCTACAAGGCGTTGTGAGCTTGTAGATCGGCTGAGAGGTTCGATGTAGAGGGATAAAAGAGTTAAAGGTCAGGTTTACTAAATATTGACGGTTAAATGTCTGAAAATTCACATTATCATCAATCCTGATGATGACAGAGCTGTCAAACAATATATGAGGCTATATTATATATATATATATATATATATAGTCTAAATCTAGCTAATAAAATCGAGCTAATAAGATAATAATGGTTAAAATTAAAAGTTGTTAAACGCTAAAATGACAGAGATGTGTTCCAGGTCTTAATGGGGTTACGGTGTTTGACTCACAGTGAAGACCTTCTCGGGTTCTCCGCGGCCGCGCATGTTGGTGTCGTGGATCTGTTTGAGGACCATCCATCCCTCGTCATGTTTACCCATCTGGAACACAATAACAACAACAGAGGTTTAACCCATTTAGACCTGAGGACGATTCTACAAACGTCTTCTAATTCCTCATGTTTCTATGTCAGTGGTTTTCAAACTATTTCACATCAAGGACCCCCCAAAATGTATTTGGCCGCCGACCCCCATCTGCAAATATGTAGTTCCAGGGACCCCACAGTAGTAAATATTTGAGTTAAAAACGTTCACTCTGAAAGAATATATACTCAAAGATTTGCGCCACATTTTCACGATTTAAAAAAAATAGCAGACCTACAAGCTCGTAGCGCGGCACTCGGTGGCGCGCTACGAGCTTGTAGATCTGCTATTTTCAATAGCTAAAGTATAACATAATGCTTAAAACACCAAAAGGGGTTCCCGCCCAAAATGGGATAAAGGCGATATAGACAACATTCAGTGTTTGTACACAGAAGCGAGAGGTGTTCAAATCTGAACAAATCAGATTCAAATCTGGCTCCACCCCCCTTCCCATCGAGCCATGTCACTTCAGGATATGGGTTGTTGTTGTTGCTGCTCAGCTCCTGGCCCTGGAGCTGAGCAGATATTATCCATCGGAAATTTGCATTTGAATGTCTTAGTTACCATGACATTGAGTTGTCGTGTTTGTTTTAAAACTTTTTCTGCGGCAGGTACAAATGTACTCGTACTCCCTAGCTATGGGACGTTATCAGCCAACTACGGACATGCTCGTAGTTGGCCATTATGTTAGCGTCTCTCTCGTTTACCTGTAGGAAGAACCGGGGGCTCTCGGGCATGAAGGTCAAGGCCACCACGGCACACACGCATGGCAGCGCACACACCACCACGAACACCCTCCAGCTGTGGAACTGGTAGGCTGAGCCCATGCTGAAACTCCACCCTGCACGCACGCACGCACACACAGACAAACACACACATATTATGCTTAAATATGGTTAAAGGTCTGTAAAGCAAAGCAAAGCAAAGTTCTTTGTTTACCCAGGGTGAATGGACTAAGCTCGAGATGCTTGTTTACAGCCAGACCCTGCTCATTGAACATTTCATGGTAGGGGTTCAATGCCTTGCTCAAGGGCACTTCAGCGGTGGTCATTTTTTAACGTGCCGGTCCGGGGATTCGAACTGGCGACCTTCCGATAACAAGACCGCTCCGCAAACCGTTCGGCCACCGCTGTCCCTGTAAATAGAGCTTTGCAGTCCCGCCCCCTCCCGAGGTCCAGAAGGGAATTCCCCGTTCATTTTCCTCATAGACTTTTCAAAAAGTATTTATATAAAGACGTCTACGCCGCGGACAAAGACAACTGGAGTTGTGACGACAAATAACAGTAAACACAATGTTTTGGGAATAATTAGAAAGAAGAAAAACAAGGCAGGATACAACACTTTTTGTTTGGTTTTTCTTCTTACAAATTATTTGATCAGCGAAAAACCTTGTGTTTGTTGTCATGATTTGTCACAACTAACTCCAGTAAGTCTTTGTCCGCGGCGTAAACGTCTTCAAATAAATACTTTTTGAAAAGTCTATGAGGAAAATGAACGCGGAATTCACTTCTGGTTCTAGTGTCGTCATGAAAGGGGGCGGGACTGCGACGCTCTATACTAAAACATGATTCAACAGCAGCTGTTTACGGTTTATTTTGAAGACCGTTCCAAGATCGAGGATTTAAATTTGTCAAAAGAGTGGGCTTCAAAATGTGTCTGTATAAACCAATGGGGACAGTCTAACGGTCTAAAATGTGTCTGTATAAACCAATGGGGGCAGTCTAACGGTCTAAAATGTGTCTGTATAAACCAATGGGGACAGTCTAACGGTCTAAAATGTGTCTGTATAAAGTAAACCAATGGGGGCAGTCTAACGGTCTAAAATTAGTCTGATGCACTCTGGGACATCCTTACAAGGTATGGGTTCTCTGGGACATCCTTACAAGGTATGGGTTCAGCATCGGAGACGATGAGAGATGTGTACTTATAGTGTGGAGGGAGAAGTCTAAACACGAAGATTAACTGTAGTTTAGAATCACAGTCTAAACACGAAGATTAACTGTAGTTTAGAATCACAGTCTAAACACGAAGATTAACTGTAGTTTAGAATCACAGTCTAAACACGAAGATTAACTGTAGTTTAGAATCACAGTCTAAACACGAAGATTAACTGTAGTTTAGAATCACAGTCTAAACACGAAGATTAACTGTAGTTTAGAATCACAGTCTAAACACGAAGATTAACTGTAGTTTAGAATCACAGTCTAAACACGAAGATTAACTGTAGTTTAGAATCACAGTCTAAACACGAAGATTAACTGTAGTTTAGAATCACAGTCTAAACACGAAGATTAACTGTAGTTTAGAATCACAGTCTAAACACGAAGATTAACTGTAGTTTAGAATCACAGTCTAAACACGAAGATTAACTGTAGTTTAGAATCACAGTCTAAACACGAAGATTAACTGTAGTTTAGAATCACAGTCTAAACACGAAGATTAACTGTAGTTTAGAATCACAGTCTAAACACGAAGATTAACTGTAGTTTAGAATCACAGTCTAAACACGAAGATTAACTGTAGTTTAGAATCACAGTCTAAACACGAAGATTAACTGTAGTTTAGAATCACAGTCTAAACACGAAGATTAACTGTAGTTTAGAATCACAGTCTAAACACGAAGATTAACTGTAGTTTAGAATCACAGTCTAAACACGAAGATTAACTGTAGTTTAGAATCACAGTCTAAACACGAAGATTAACTGTAGTTTAGAATCACAGTCTAAACACGAAGATTAACTGTAGTTTAGAATCACAGTCTAAACACGAAGATTAACTGTAGTTTAGAATCACAGTCTAAACACGAAGATTAACTGTAGTTTAGAATCACAGTCTAAACACGAAGATTAACTGTAGTTTAGAATCACAGTCTAAACACGAAGATTAACTGTAGTTTAGAATCACAGTCTAAACACGAAGATTAACTGTAGTTTAGAATCACAGTCTAAACACGAAGATTAACTGTAGTTTAGAATCACAGTCTAAACACGAAGATTAACTGTAGTTTAGAATCACAGTCTAAACACGAAGATTAACTGTAGTTTAGAATCACAGTCTAAACACGAAGATTAACTGTAGTTTAGAATCACAGTCTAAACACGAAGATTAACTGTAGTTTAGAATCACAGTCTAAACACGAAGATTAACTGTAGTTTAGAATCACAGTCTAAACACGAAGATTAACTGTAGTTTAGAATCACAGTCTAAACACGAAGATTAACTGTAGTTTAGAATCACAGTCTAAACACGAAGATTAACTGTAGTTTAGAATCACAGTCTAAACACGAAGATTAACTGTAGTTTAGAATCACAGTCTAAACACGAAGATTAACTGTAGTTTAGAATCACAGTCTAAACACGAAGATTAACTGTAGTTTAGAATCACAGTCTAAACACGAAGATTAACTGTAGTTTAGAATCACAGTCTAAACACGAAGATTAACTGTAGTTTAGAATCACAGTCTAAACACGAAGATTAACTGTAGTTTAGAATCACAGTCTAAACACGAAGATTAACTGTAGTTTAGAATCACAGTCTAAACACGAAGATTAACTGTAGTTTAGAATCACAGTCTAAACACGAAGATTAACTGTAGTTTAGAATCACAGTCTAAACACGAAGATTAACTGTAGTTTAGAATCACAGTCTAAACACGAAGATTAACTGTAGTTTAGAATCACAGTCTAAACACGAAGATTAACTGTAGTTTAGAATCACAGTCTAAACACGAAGATTAACTGTAGTTTAGAATCACAGTCTAAACACGAAGATTAACTGTAGTTTAGAATCACAGTCTAAACACGAAGATTAACTGTAGTTTAGAATCACAGTCTAAACACGAAGATTAACTGTAGTTTAGAATCACAGTCTAAACACGAAGATTAACTGTAGTTTAGAATCACAGTCTAAACACGAAGATTAACTGTAGTTTAGAATCACAGTCTAAACACGAAGATTAACTGTAGTTTAGAATCACAGTCTAAACACGAAGATTAACTGTAGTTTAGAATCACAGTCTAAACACGAAGATTAACTGTAGTTTAGAATCACAGTCTAAACACGAAGATTAACTGTAGTTTAGAATCACAGTCTAAACACGAAGATTAACTGTAGTTTAGAATCACAGTCTAAACACGAAGATTAACTGTAGTTTAGAATCACAGTCTAAACACGAAGATTAACTGTAGTTTAGAATCACAGTCTAAACACGAAGATTAACTGTAGTTTAGAATCACAGTCTAAACACGAAGATTAACTGTAGTTTAGAATCACAGTCTAAACACGAAGATTAACTGTAGTTTAGAATCACAGTCTAAACACGAAGATTAACTGTAGTTTAGAATCACAGTCTAAACACACAGATTAACTGTAGTTTAGCGTGCGTGCGTGCGTGTGTGGGCGTGTGCGTGCGTGCGTGCGCGTGCGTGTGTGGGCGTGTGCGAGTGCATGTATAAGAGAACCTGTGTCGTACAATACGTTAGTAGCCCAGCACGTCTCAAACAAGGGTTTTATAATCTTGGCCATACATGGACCCCCCATCTGTAAACGCTTTGCGCCAGGGAGCCCCCCCTCAGCGCCAGGGAGCCCCCCCTCAGCGCCAGGTAGCCCCCCCTCAGCGCCAGGGAGCCCCCCCTCAGCACCAGGTAGCCCCCCCTCAGCACCAGGTAGCCCCCCCTCAGCGCCAGGTAGCCCCCCCTCAGCACCAGGGAGCCCCCCCTCAGCGCCAGGGAGCCCCCCCTCAGCGCCAGGGAGCCCCCCCTCAGCGCCAGCGAGCCCCCCCTCAGCGCCAGCGAGCCCCCCCTCAGCGCCAGGTAGCCCCCCCTCAGCGCCAGGGAGCCCCCCCTCAGCGCCAGGGAAACCCCCCTCAGTGCCAGGGAGCCCCCCCTCATGGAATGTTCATGGAATATGGCATTTAGAGACTGATGCTAGGTTCATGGAATATGGCGTTTAGATTAGGTTAGGTTAGGAGTGTTCGCGCATCATCGTACCAAAATATGTGCATATGTGTACGTGAGTACAGAGATAGTGAGGGATGATGGCCCAGGCCATGGCTGATGCTAGGCTAACATGCTAACGTACCGCAGTGTGGGATTATGGCCCAGGCCATGGCTGATGCTAGGCTAACATGCTAACGTACCGTAGTGAGGGATGATGGCCCAGGCCATGGCTGATGCTAGGCTAACATGCTAACGTACCATAGTGTGGTATTATCGCCCAGGCCATGGCTGATGCTAGGCTAACATGCTAACGTACCGTAGTGTGGGATGATGGCCCAGGCCATGGCTGATGCTAGGCTAACATGCTAACGTACCGTAGTGTGGGATGATGGCCCAGGCCATGGCGGATGCTAGGCTAACATGCTAACGTACCGTAGTGTGGGATGATGGCCCAGGCCATGGTGGATGCTAGGCTAACATGCTAACGTACCGTAGTGAGGGATGATGGCCCAGGCCATGGCTGATGCTAGGCTAACATGCTAACGTACCGTAGTGTGGGATGATGGCCCAGGCCATGGCTGATGCTAGGCTAACATGCTAACGTACCGTAGTGTGGGATGATGGCCCAGGCCATGGCTGATGCTAGGCTAACATGCTAACGTACCGTAGTGAGGGATGATGGCCCAGGCCATGGCTGATGCTAGGCTAACATGCTAACGTACCGTAGTGTGGGATGATGGCCCAGGCCATGGCTGATGCTAGGCTAACATGCTAACGTACCGTAGTGTGGGATGATGGCCCAGGCCATGGCTGATGCTAGGCTAACATGCTAACGTACCGTAGTGTGGGATGATGGCCCAGGCCATGGCTGATGCTAGGCTAACATGCTAACGTACCGTAGTGAGGGATGATGGCCCAGGCCATGGCTGATGCTAGGCTAACATGCTAACGTACCGTAGTGTGGGATGATGGCCCAGGCCATGGCTGATGCTAGGCTAACATGCTAACGTACCGTAGTGTGGGATGATGGCCCAGGCCATGGCTGATGCGTAGATCCCTCCTATCATCCAGAACATGCAGAGCCAGCTCAGATGTTCTCCTCTCTTCTCTCGAGCGAGGACCTCCACAAAGTAGGAGAACACGATGGGCACCGCCCCCCCGATCCTGCAACAACAACACTGCGTTTGATTGGTCGGCTCTCCAGCGCTAGGGTCAAGAGCTGCTTCGTTTGATTGGTTGAGTCTTTATACCGTCCACGTCTACCTCCTGTTTCAAATCTATACGCTGTAAACGTTTTAATGCATCTCTGACAGTGTTCACTCTCTGTTTCATTCCTAATTATCACTCATTCAGATGGGGGCCCCCTGGAACCCCCCTCAGGGACCTGGTGGGGACCCCCTGGAGCCCCCCTCAGGGACCTGGTGGGGACTCCCTGGAGCCCCCCTCAGGGACCTGGTGGGGACCCCCTGGAGCCCCCCTCAGGGACCTGGTGGGGACCCCCTGGAGCCCCCCTCAGGGACCTGGTGGGGACCCCCTGGAACCCCCCTCAGGGACCTGGTGGGGACCCCCTGGAACCCCCCTCAGGGACCTGGTGGGTACCCCCTGGAACCCCCCCCCCGTTTGGTCAATCTCCGTCCTGAGCGCTGGGCGTTACTAATTGAAAGGGCGGAGAACTCCGTCCTGTGCGCTCAGGGTGTTAATTTATGAAGAAAAACAGTGAAGCCAGATCAGTGAAGCCAGATCAGTGAAGCCAGATCAGTGAAGGCAGATCAGTGAAGCCAGATCAGTGAAGCCAGATCAGTGAAGGCAGATCAGTGAAGCCAGATCAGTGAAGGCAGATCAGTGAAGCCAGATCAGTGAAGGCAGATCAGTGAAGCCAGATCAGTGAAGGCAGATCAGTGAAGCCAGATCAGTGAAGGCAGATCAGTGAAGCCAGATCAGTGAAGCCAGATCAGTGAAGCCAGATCAGTGAAGCCAGATCAGTGAAGGCAGATCAGTGAAGACTGATCAGTCAGCCTGAAGCCAGATCAGTGAACGCAGATCAGTGAAGCCAGATCAGTGAAGCCAGATCAGTGAAGCCAGATCAGTGAAGCCAGATCAGTGAAGGCTGATCAGTCAGCCTGAAGCCAGATCAGTGAAGGCTGATCAGTCAGCCTGAAGCCAGATCAGTGAACGCAGATCAGTGAAGCCAGATCAGTGAAGCCAGATCAGTGAAGCCAGATCAGTGAAGCCAGATCAGTGAAGGCTGATCAGTCAGCCTGAAGCCAGATCAGTGAAGGCTGATCAGTCAGCCTGAAGCCAGATCAGTGAAGGCTGATCAGTCAGCCTGAAGCCAGATCAGTGAACGCAGATCAGTGAAGCCAGATCAGTGAAGCCAGATCAGTGAAGCCAGATCAGTGAAGACTGATCAGTCAGCCTGAAGCCAGATCAGTGAAGGCAGATCAGTGAAGCCAGATCAGTGAAGCCAGATCAGTGAAGCCAGATCAGTGAAGGCAGATCAGTGAAGCCAGATCAGTGAAGCCAGATCAGTGAAGGCAGATCAGTGAAGGCAGATCAGTGAAGGCAGATCAGTGAAGCCAGATCAGTGAAGGCAGATCAGTGAAGGCAGATCAGTGAAGCCAGATCAGTGAAGGCAGATCAGTGAAGGCAGATCAGTGAAGCCAGATCAGTGAAGCCAGATCAGTGAAGACTGATCAGTGAAGGCTGATCAGTGAAGGCTGATCAGTGAAGCCAGATCAGTGAAGCCAGATCAGTGAAGACTGATCAGTGAAGGCAGATCAGTGAAGGCTGATCAGTGAAGCCAGATCAGTGAAGCCAGATCAGTGAAGACTGATCAGTGAAGGCAGATCAGTGAAGGCTGCGCTGCTGAATAATACAGCAGTGTTGTATTTGCTGTGCTCAGCAGCACTGCTGTCCAAACATTGCTTTTTTTCCCTGACGGTTTATTGGAAATGTATTTGGAGGATAAGCCCCCAGCTTGTTTGTGCTTTGAATTTCTGCAGAGACTCGTGTGTGTGTTGTGCGTGCGTGTGTGCGTGCGTGCGTGCGTGCGTTTTTAAAGAGTCACCCCTGGCCTGTGGGAGGAGAGAGAGCATGTGAGTGATGATTTAAAAAAAAAACAGAAACAAAGGACAACGCATTCAAACATACAACAACATAGGGAAGATATTACATTTGCAACAAATGACAAACCCATAACTCACTTAGGATAAGTGGCAAACAAACAGATACTCAAAGGAACATACAGAAAATGAACAAAACATCTCTTCATATAATTGGTCCTCACTAATGTTCATGATAAAACACCATTTTTTCCTACTCAGTCTGTGTCTCATAGGAGAGCTTTGGGCAGTTCGGACACCCGTCCACCAGTGACATCATCATTAGGCAGATTTTCTTTAAACAAGATTTGTTTTAAAATATATTTAGATTTGTATTATCGTGAGAACGATGGCTTCAACTTTTGCATTGCAACTTTTCAGGAAAAGAAAGCCTGCCATTTCTATTAGCTTGGATTCACCATCGATGATGTCACTGGTGGACGGGTTTCTGAACTGCCCACAGCCTTCCTATGAGACACAGAGTAGGAAAAATGGTGGTATTTTATCTTGAACATTAGTTAGGACCAATTATAGGAAGATAAGTTGAAAAGTGGTGAAGTGGTCCTTTAATGCATCACAGAATGTGGACACAGTTTCGGTGGTGCAGCCTCTCCCCACAAATGTCTGCTCACTGTGAGCTTTCTCCCTATGAAGACCCACCCCAGGTGTGCCAAATTGGGCCATTACCAAACCCAGACCCATCTAATAGAAGAGTTGCGATATTGAGGGGGCAGAAAACAGCCTGGTCACATGGTTCATGTACTCGCGCGAGCACATAGACTCCAATGCATTCCGTAAACGTCCGGTTGTCCCCATTAAATAGAAGTCTATGTAGGAGAGCCGCCATTGGACTGAAGCCCCATGAAGTGAGTTTGCGTAACTCTGTCTTACTCTATGGCTCTTCCAAACCCCACCATAACATGTCTACGCCTCTACAGTGGATTTTTATGATCTGCAATGTTAGTGAGTTTGACGTCGTTTAAGAGCCTACAATCAGATAGGACTTTTCTGTTTGGATGAATGGGCTGTCAATGGGAAATATGCACCTAGTTACCACCTTGCTGGCAAGATGGCCACGGTGTGCATATTGTGGGAGGTGAACACGCTGTAGGCCTGGTCACTGTGGGAGGTGAACATAGGCCTGGTCACTGTGGGAGGTGAACTCACCCGAACCCGGACACCATGCGACAGACCAGGAACATGCTGTAGTCCTGGACGAAGGCCGACAGGAAGGCGAACAGCGCGTTGAAGGACAGAGAGATGAGCAGCACCGTCTTCCTGCCCAGCTTGTCCGACAGGCCTCCCCAAAAGAACGCTCCCACCATCATCCCCAAGTACACTATGCTGCCTGGAGGGAGGGAGGGAGGGGGGGGGGGGGAGGGAGAGGAAGAAAGAAGATGAAGACCTTTTGGGGTGTTTGCGTCTCAGATGGAGTGTGACAGTTGGGGACAGGCTGACAGATGGAGTAGCCGTAATGACGTCATTATAGTTAGGGGAAGTCCAGTGCAAGTAAAGAATTTAGTTTTGCACAAAAAAACACTCCTTGGGCTAAAAACGGCCACATTTCCAAATTTCGATGACCTTTATGAACACATTTGTGAAGAAAGATAGTATAGTAAGCATTTATTTTGCAGATTTGCGTACGCACACGCACTCGCACGCACGCGCGCACACGCACGCACGCACACGCACGCGCGCACACGCGCACACGCACATGCGCACGCGCACACGCACACGCACACGCACACGCACACACACACACTACTTTTCGTAGAATTCAGATATTTATCCCTTTTAATGTCCACACAGGAAATGAGGTCATCTCTCACACCCGTCTCCTGGGAAGTAATCACCAACGTTTGCAATGTTCTCCAGGTCGCGTCGTGTCCGAATGTAACCAAACGGACCTCGTAAAGGTCCACTTGGTTACATCCGTTAAAAAAAGAACGGTGAGCGTTTCACGGAGCGAAAGGCAGCCTTTTTGTTTTCGGTGCGATGCGGTGACAGATAGGGCGGCGGCAGAGGGCCTTATCAGGCCTGCACAGACACCGGTTACAGATAGGGCGGCGGCAGAGAGCCTTATCAGGCCTGCACAGACAGCAGGCTGGGAGCCGCGCAGTGATCCATTACACTCTGACAGCCCACTGCTATGCAGAGGTTCTCAACCTGTGGCCCGGGGACCACCGCTGGTCTGCAGTGTTGTTTGAGGAAGCAAATTTTGATTTTAGTTTTAGTCACATTTTAGTAGCCTGGAACTCACCTATGCTTTTTATGGCGTAGGCAGCTCCCGGCAGGATCCGCCGGGAGAAACTATGCGCATGATGTTGGTACCTAATGGTACCAACATCATGTTATCTCTCCTAATGGTACCAACATCATGTTATCTCTCCTAATGGTACCAACACCATGTTATCTCTCCTAATGGTACCAACACCATGTTATCTCTCCTAATGGTACCAACACCATGTTATCTCTCCTAATGGTACCAACACCATGTTATCTCTCCTAATGGTACCAACACCAGGTTATCTCTCCTAATGTTACCAACATCATGTTATCTCTCCTAATGGTACCAACACCATGTTATCTCTCCTAATGGTACCAACACCATGTTATCTCTCCTAATGGTACCAACACCATGTTATCTCTCCTAATGGTACCAACATCATGTTATCTCTCCTAATGGTACCAACATCATGTTGTCTCTCCTAATGGTACCAACACCATGTTATCTCTCCTAATGGTACCAACATCATGTTATCTCTCCTAATGGTACCAACACCATGTTATCTCTCCTAATGGTACCAACACCATGTTATCTCTCCTAATGGTACCGACATCATGTTATCTCTCCTAATGGTACCAACACCATGTTATCTCTCCTAATGGTACCAACACCATGTTAACTCTCCTAATGGTACCAACACCATGTTATCTCTCCTAATGGTACCAACACCATGTTATCTCTCCTAATGGTACCAACACCATGTTATCTCTCCTAATGGTACCAACACCATGTTATCTCTCCTAATGGTACCAACACCATGTTATCTCTCCTAATGGTACCAACATCATGTTATCTCTCCTAATGGTACCAACACCATGTTATCTCTCCTAATGGTACCAACACGATGTTATCTCTCCTAATGGTACCAACACCATGTTATCTCTCCTAATGGTACCAACACCATGTTATCTCTCCGAATGGTACCAACACCATGTTATCTCTCCGAATGGTACCAACACCATGTTATCTCTCCTAATGGTACCGACACCATGTTATCTCTCCTAATGGTACCGACACCATGTTATCTCTCCTAATGGTACCGACATCATGTTATCTCTCCTAATGGTACCAACACCATGTTATCTCTCCTAATGGTACCAACACCATGTTATCTCTCCTAATGGTACCAACACCATGTTAACTCTCCTAATGGTACCAACACCATGTTATCTCTCCTAATGGTACCAACACCATGTTATCTCTCCTAATGGTACCAACACCATGTTATCTCTCCTAATGGTACCAACACCATGTTATCTCTCCTAATGGTACCAACACCATGTTATCTCTCCTAATGGTACCAACATCATGTTATCTCTCCTAATGGTACCAACACCATGTTATCTCTCCTAATGGTACCAACACGATGTTATCTCTCCTAATGGTACCAACACCATGTTATCTCTCCTAATGGTACCAACACCATGTTATCTCTCCGAATGGTACCAACACCATGTTATCTCTCCGAATGGTACCAACACCATGTTATCTCTCCTAATGGTACCAACACCATGTTATCTCTCCTAATGGTACCAACACCATGTTATCTCTCCGAATGGTACCAACACCATGTTATCTCTCCTAATGGTACCAAAACCATGTTATCTCTCCTAATGGTACCAACACCATGTTATCGCTCCTAATGGTACCAACACCATGTTATCGCTCCTAATGGTACCAACACCATGTTATCTCTCCTAATGGTACCAACACCATGTTATCTCTCCGAATGGTACCAACACCATGTTATCTCTCCTAATGGTACCAACACCATGTTATCTCTCCTAATGGTACCAACACCATGTTATCGCTCCTAATGGTACCAACACCATGTTATCGCTCCTAATGGTACCAACACCATGTTATCTCTCCTAATGGTATCGACATCAATACGGCGTGGAATTGTTGGACAAAATCTTATCCGACATATTCTAAGGTTTTGGGTCTGAGAGGATAAATGTCATGTATTTGAGGATAAATGGTGGTTGTTTTTTGCTGCTGCTGCTGTCGGAAAGAATGACACATAAAGCAATGTTGAATCTATACAGAGAGACACGCTCTGTACAGACGAGGCACAACGATTCAACACGGCGGACTTCCAACCGCTTACACCCTCCAGACAAAAAACACGTGGGCTAAAATCTAAATTCCTTGATTGGCGATGTAATTAATATCTTGCGCCCATCCATCTTCAACTCAGCTTATCCGTAGTCGGGTCGCAGGGGCAACAGCTCCGCCAGAGAGCTCCAGACTTCCCTTCCCAGGACCCACACTTCATGACCATATATAGAGTAGGAACACTTCATGACCATATATAGAGTAGGAACACTTCATGACCATATATAGAGTAAGAACACTTCATGACCATATATAGAGTAGGAACACTTCATGACCATATATAGAGTAAGAACACTTCATGACCATATATAGAGTAGGAACACTTCATGACCATATATAGAGTAGGAACACTTCATGACCATATATAGAGTAGGAACACTTCATGACCATATATAGAGTAGGAACACTTCATGACCATATATAGAGTAAGAACACTTCATGACCATATATAGAGTAGGAACACTTCATGACCATATATAGAGTAGGAACACTTCATGACCATAGGTGACAGTAGGAACGAAGATTGCAATCTAGCGCCCTCCAGGGGCGCAGATAGCATTTTATAATTGGGGGGGCATATTTGGGGGCTATCTGCGCGTGCAAAGCGCGTGCGAAAAGGATGGGGGGATATCGGCATAATTACGCAGATTTTCCGCGTTTTTTTAGCGGATTTCACGGCAAAACACATGCCACGGTACATGGCTTTTTTTTGGAGTGGATAATCTCCCCTCCTCATGAAACTGAGGGGGTCGACCCCCCCGCCCCCCGTCCCCCCCCCCCTATCTGCGCACCTGGCGTCCTCTATAAACACTGAAACACCACATGACGTAGCCTATACTGTTTGATGATGTCAATGGCAGTCAGTGAGGTCACCGTAACACCACTGTGTCCTTCAGTGTCACGACTGTTTTAACGAGCTTACTTCACGCTCCAGAAGAGGCTATAAACAATAATCTATCTCTGTGATTGGGCTTAACGACACTTCAGCACAAAACACTGTTATATTCATTACAACGTAAACATCCTCACAGCTTTATCCTCTGAGGAAACCCGTAGACGAACAATAACCGATGCCCAGAAGAAAGGCTCTCGTAAAGGAACCTGTAGACGAACAATAACCGATGCCCAGAAGAGAGGCTCTCGTAAAGACACCCGTAGACGAACAATAACCGATGCCCAGAGGAGAGGCTCTCGTAAAGATACCCGTAGACGAACAATAACCGATGCCCAGAGGAGAGGCTCTCGTAAAGATACCCGTAGACGAACAATAACCGATGCCCTGAGGAGAGGCTCTCGTAAAGACACCCGTAGACGAACAATAACCGATGCCCTGAGGAGAGGCTCTCGTAAAGACACCCGTAGACGAACAATAACCGATGCCCAGAAGAGAGGCTCTCGTAAAGACACCCGTAGACGAACAATAACCGATGCCCAGAAGAGAGGCTCTCGTAAAGACACCCGTAGACGAACAATAACCGATGCCCAGAGGAGAGGCTCTCGTAAAGACACCCGTAGACGAACAATAACCGATGCCCAGAGGAGAGGCTCTCGTAAAGACACCCGTAGACGAACAATAACCGATGCCCAGAGGAGAGGCTCTCGTAAAGACACCTGTAGACGAACAATAACCGATGCCCAGAGGAGAGGCTCTCGTAAAGACACCCGTAGACGAACAATAACCGATGCCCTGAGGAGAGGCTCTCGTAAAGACACCCGTAGACGAACAATAACCGATGCCCTGAGGAGAGGCTCTCGTAAAGACACCCGTAGACGAACAATAACCGATGCCCTGAGGAGAGGCTCTCGTAAAGACACCCGTAGACGAACAATAACCGATGCCCAGAGGAGAGGCTCTCGTAAAGGAACCTGTAGACGAACAATAACCGATGCCCAGAAGAGAGGCTCTCGTAAAGACACCCGTAGACGAACAATAACCGATGCCCAGAGGAGAGGCTCTCGTAAAGACACCCGTAGACGAACAATAACCGATGCCCAGAAGAGAGGCTCTCGTAAAGACACCCGTAGACGAACAATAACCGATGCCCAGAAGAGAGGCTCTCGTAAAGACACCCGTAGACGAACAATAACCGATGCCCAGAAGAGAGGCTCTCGTAAAGACACCCGTAGACGAACAATAACCGATGCCCAGAGGAGAGGCTCTCGTAAAGACAGATGGTGTTGTGGTTAAAAACAGAGAGGAGAGCCTTTTGAAGTGATGTCAGGAAATGTGTGTGAGTCAGCGAAACGATAAAGCCTACTTTAACTGCACTGAAACTAAATACTGCACGGTTAAATATACACCTTATGTATGGTTTAATTAATATACACCTTATGTATGGTTTAATATACACCTTATGTATGGTTTAATATACACCTTCTGTAGGGTTTAATATACACCTTCTGTAGGGTTTAATATACACCTTCAGTAGGGTTTAATATACACCTTCAGTAGGGTTTAATATACACCTTCTGTAGGGTTAAATATACACCTTCTGTAGGGTTTAATACACACCTTCTGTAGGGTTTAATACACACCTTATGTAGGGTTTAATACACACCTTATGTAGGGTTTATTATACACCTTCAGTAGGGTTTAATATACACCTTCTGTAGGGTTAAATATACACCTTCTGTAGGGTTTAATACACACCTTCTGTAGGGTTTAATACACACCTTATGTAGGGTTTAATACACACCTTATGTAGGGTTTATTATACACATTCAGTAGGGTTTAATATACACCTTCAGTAGGGTTAAATATACACCTTCAGTAGGGTTTAATATACACCTTCAGTAGGGTTTAATATACACCTTCAGTAGGGTTTAATATACACCTTATGTAGGGTTTAATATACACCTTCTGTAGGGTTTAATATACACCTTCTGTAGGGTTTAATACACACCTTCTGTAGGGTTTAATACACACCTTCTGTAGGGTTTAATACACACCTTCTGTAGGGTTTAATATACACCTTCAGTAGGGTTTAATATACACCTTATGTAGGGTTTAATATACACCTTCTGTAGGGTTTAATATACACCTTCTGTAGGGTTTAATACACACCTTCTGTAGGGTTTAATACACACCTTCTGTAGGGTTTAATATACACCTTCTGTAGGGTTTAATATACACCTTCTGTAGGGTTTAATATACACCTTCTGTAGGGTTTAATATACACCTTCTGTAGGGTTTAATATACACCTTCTGTAGGGTTTAATATACACCTTCTGTAGGGTTTAATATACACCTTATGTAGGGTTTAATACACACCTTCTGTAGGGTTTAATATACACCTTCTGTAGGGTTTAATATACACCTTCTGTAGGGTTTAATATACACCTTATGTAGGGTTTAATATACACCTTCTGTAGGGTTTAATACACACCTTATGTAGGGTTTAATATACACCTTCTGTAGGGTTTAATATACACCTTCTGTAGGGTTTAATATACACCTTCTGTAGGGTTTAATACACACCTTCTGTAGGGTTTAATATACACCTTCTGTATGGTTTCATTTCTAAAGTCTATCTAAAACTGTCTTCAGCCACTGTCAGAGTTTTTGAGCGTTTTTACAAATCTTTCAAAACCCACATAATATTTTGTTCTTCTATATGGCTTATGTTATGTTGTTCTATGTAAACATCAAATATCTCAAAAGGAGAAAACGTGTGTATTTGTTTCGACCACATGACATCTACAGCCACGTAGTGCCCTAAACAGACGTTAAAGTCCCTAGATTGGCTGGCTCTAAGGTGCTCTAAACAAACTTTGTAATATCCTCCAAATCCATGGCTGCCATATTATGATGCCATGCATTGGAGGGGCTAGCGGCCTTCAAAACGTTACCGCAAATGTTCCATTCTAGGGTTAATGGCAGCTGGTCAGAGAATTCACAATGTCTATTTCACACATTCTACCAAAGGCACGCACGCACGCACGCACGCACGCACGCACACACGCACGCACGCACGCACGTACTTCTCTCAGGCGTGGGAGAGATTTCCCTTGCTAAAAACACCTCCCACTCATGCAGTGCATGACACCTGGTAACCATGACAACACACGACCCATAGGCTTCCCAACACAATGACTGTAACCGTGACAACAAAACACCAGAGCGGTGTAGACTAGGAGAGTGGCGCCCTTGAGGGGGCAGAAAACAGCGCTCGAGCGCTGTTCACGCACAGACATATGTGACTAAATTTGACTGAGGGACTGCCATTGGATTGTTTTTGAATTTTTGTTTTTTCATGTCAGCAGGGAATCATAGCTTCAAATTGACATATTGGTTGTTCAGTTTGACTCACCAGTTTTACACACCTATAGATACATGTTTAAGCATTTATTTCATATTTACATGTCTTCTGTGGTCTCTAACATTACACCTAGCTACATGTTTAAGCATTTATTTCATATTTACATGTCTTCTGTGGTCTCTAACATTACACCTAGCTACATGTTTAAGCATTTATTTCATATTTACATGTCTTCTGTGGTCTCTAACATTACACCTAACTACATGTTTAAGCATTTATTTCATATTTACATGTATTCTGTGGACTCTAACATTACACCTAGCTACATGTTTAAGCATTTATTTCATATTTACATGTCTTCTGTGGACTCTAACATTACACCTAGCTACATGTTTAAGCATTTATTTCATATTTACATGTCTTCTGTGGTCTCTAACATTACACCTAGCTACATGTTTAAGCATTTATTTCATATTTACATGTCTTCTGTGGTCTCTAACATTACACCTAGCTACATGTTTAAGCATTTATTTCATATTTACATGTCTTCTGTGGACTCTAACATTACACCTAGCTACATGTTTAAAGGACCACTTCACCACTTTTCAACATCTCTTCATATAATTGGTCCTCACTAATGTTCATGATAAAACACCACCATTTTTTCATTAGGCAGTTTTTTTTTTAAACAAGATTTGTTTTAAAATGTATTTAGATTTGTATTATCGTGAGAACGATGGCTTCAACTTTTGCATTGCAACTTTTCAGGAAAAGAAAGCCTGCCGTTTCTATTAGCTTGGATTCACCATCGATGATGTCACTGGTGGACGGGTTTCCAAACTGCCCACAGCCTTCCTATGAGACACAGACTGAGTAGGAAAAAATTGTGGTATTTTATCGTGAACATTAGTTAGGACCAATTATAGGAAGAGAAGAAGAGTTGAAAAGTGGTGAAGTGGTCCGTTAAGCATTTATTTCATATTTACATGTATTCTGTGGTCTCTAACATTACACCTACCTACATGTTTTTATTTATTTATTTCATATTTACATGTCGATTTCAGCTCTGACACTTATTTCAGACATGCTCTAGTATGTGAAGAGTCTGCCTGTGCTATTAACTCATTTTGGGAAAAAAACATTAAAAAGTTTTTCTCCTCTGGTGAAAAGCTGGAGGTTGCGAGATGTTTTCAACGAGGGGCGGTGGAAATATCAGCAATTTTAGGTCATGTGTGCAACATGACAACTGTTTTAAAGCATTGTACAGAGACCACTAAAGTCTCTGTAATGTTTATGTTGTACTATTACTAAAAAACAATCTAAAATAAAGGGATTTAAGACCATTAAAGCTGGGCTGTTGCCCCTGAGTCCAGTGCATTCTGCCAACTTCCGTCCAGGACTTTGTCACTATTCGCTATGCTCTTCACCAATAGAAGTCTATGTAGGAGAGCCTCCATTGGACTGAAGCCAACAGAAGTCTATGTAGGAGAGCCTCCATTGGACTGAAGCCAACAGAAGTCTATGTAGGAGAGCCTCCATTGGACTGAAGCCAACAGAAGTCTATGTACAGTAGGAGAGCCTCCATTGGACTGAAGCCAACAGAAGTCTATGTAGGAGAGCCTCCATTGGACTGAAGCCAACAGAAGTCTATGTAGGAGAGCCTCCATTGGACTGAAGCCAACAGAAGTCTATGTAGGAGAGCCTCCATTGGACTGAAGCCAACAGAAGTCTATGTAGGAGAGCCTCCATTGGACTGAAGCCAACAGAAGTCTATGTAGGAGAGCCTCCATTGGACTGAAGCCAACAGAAGTCTATGTAGGAGAGCCTCCATTGGACTGAAGCCAACAGAAGTCTATGTAGGAGAGCCTCCATTGGACTGAAGCCAACAGAAGTCTATGTAGGAGAGCCTCCATTAGACTGAAGCCAACAGAAGTCTATGTAGGAGAGCCTCCATTGGACTGAAGCCAACAGAAGTCTATGTAGGAGAGCCTCCATTGGACTGAAGCCAACAGAAGTCTATGTAGGAGAGCCTCCATTGGACTGAAGCCAACAGAAGTCTATGTAGGAGAGCCTCCGTTGGACTGAAGCCAACAGAAGTCTATGTAGGAGAGCCTCCATTGGACTGAAGCCAATAGAAGTCTATGTAGGAGAGCCTCCATTGGACTGAAGCCAATAGAAGTCTATGTAGGAGAGCCTCCATTGGACTGAAGCCAATAGAAGTCTATGTAGGAGCCTCCATTGGACTGTAGTAGGGGACTGAAGTAGGGGTGACCGTGCCTTTGCGGCTGCGGGCCCCAGGCTCTGGAATGCACTGCCTTTCACCATCAGATCTGCCCAGTCGATCTGTGTTTTTAAATCCCTACTCAAAACCCATCTGTTCTCCCTTGCCTTTAATTGATCTTGAGTTCCCTTTTCTACTTTTTATTGTTGCTCCTTGTCTACGTATGCTATTGTTTTTTATTTTTTGCCTTCAATGTCATGTTGTATTTTGTATTTGTATTTTTTCTTGTTCAGCACTTTGGTCGGCCTTTGGCTGTTGGAAATGTGCTTTATAAATAAAGTTTGATTGATTGATTGATTGATTGGACTGAAGCCAACAGAAGTCTATGTAGGAGAGCCTCCATTGGACTGAAGCCAATAGAAGTCTATGTAGGAGAGCCTCCATTGTACTGAAGCCAATAGAAGTCTATGTAGGAGAGCCTCCATTGGACTGAAGCCAATAGAAGTCTATGTAGGAGAGCCTCCATTGGACTGAAGCCAATAGAAGTCTATGTAGGAGAGCCTCCATTGGACTGAAGCCAATAGAAGTCTATGTAGAAGAGCCTCCATTGGACTGAAGCCAATAGAAGTCTATGTAGGAGAGCCTCCATTGGACTGAAGCCCCATGAAGTGAACGGAGTTGCTCAACTCTGTCTTACTCTATGGCTCTGACACCCCAACCCCCCCCCCCCCCCCCCCCCTCCGGATAAGCGGTTGAAGATGGATGTATGGGCAAAATTAAAACATTTCAAATGACTAAAACTATACCAAACTTCATTCCAAAGACTAGGACTATAACACTAAAATCAACAGCGTATAAAACTGAATCAACAGCGTATAGCCTCACCCAGCCACCCGGCGCCAGAGTTGGGGACACACATGTCGGTCTCGGCGCTGGGCAGCACGAAGCCCACCACGAACACCTCCACGCCGTCCGACATCAGCGCCAGTCCGAGCACGAAGAAGAGCTGCCACTGGAAACGCCCGTGACCGCACTCCTGCATGATGAGCTCGTACTGCTGCGCCAGCTCCTCCTCGTCGCCCTCACGCTCCTTCTCCAACTCCCCGAGACCCTTCACGCTGTCGGAGACGGGACGGCCCAACGCCACCTGGGGGGGGGGGGGGGATGGAGACAGACAGACAGACAGACAGACACTGTAATCGCACTGTGATTGTGTTTCCGCATAGTGCGGGGATAGTACCAACCTGACTCAATAGTGCCACCATCTGGCGGGGTCAGGTTAGGATCGTACAGGGCTGTTGCACACTGATACTATTGATCTGTTGCACACTATTGATACTATAGACACTACAGTGTATCGTTTCTGTGCCACTAATTGTTGTATCTTATAGAAGTAATTATGTCTGTTTTGTTTACAGTCTGTACCTGTAACCTGTACCTGCCATGCTGCCTGTGGCGACCTACATGTTACAGTGAGGAATAGAAACAGTGATGATGACCTCTGACCTGGCCCTCGGCTGGCGTTCCTTCAGCGCATTGGGCCGCCGGGACCCCCTGGTACTCCCCCTCGTAGATCTCATCCTCGTCGTCATGGCCTTCTGGAAACACAAATATATATGAATATATACAAATATATACAAAGATACAGTCTACCGTTCATTGTCAATGGAAGCCAGCGACATGAAGATGCAAAGATACGTCCGACGTTTGTATCTTTGCATCTTTTGCATCTGCCAATGTGAACGCAGCATTAGAACTCTGCAAATCACACGTCGACTTTATATCGTGAAGGCTTTAGAGCCGTGAGGAAGATGTCTTCACGCTCCACCGATTAGTGCTATGTGTGTCTCAAAGAATACATGAGTTTAGACATAATACTCAGTGACAGGTAGATATGCATGAGATTATATATATTAGGTTTGTCCTGTTGTCCGGGACAAGTAATATTATATATTACTATTTAATACTTTCATTATCTTTACATCATTACATGAATATACTGAGGCCTGAAGTCTGCTACGTTGTGGGTGATTAGGTGGGGTGGGAGCGGCTAGTTATAGGAGAGCTTTGTTGTTTGTTTTGTCCTTGTTTATGTATGCATGAATGTATCTGTTGTATTGTTCTGTTTATGTATGGATGAATGTATCTGTTGTATTGTTCTGTTTATGTATGGATGAATGTATCTGTTGTATTGTTCTGTATTGTCTGTATGGTGTTGGACCCCCTCGAAAACGAGATGATACATCTCAAGGCGATATCTTTTTCTCAATAAAGGTTCCATATATATATATAATAAATCTTTCCGGACGAGTGCATTAAAAACGTACTTGTCCGTCGGACCACTGTGGTGTACCTGTGTTGTCACTGGAGGCTCCTCCTCTTCCTCATAGTGGTATATATACCTGTGATGACACTGGAGGCCCCTCCTCTTCCTCATAGTGGTATAATGTTACCTGTGATGTCACTGGAGGCTCCTCCTCTTCATTATAACAGCATAGTGTAGTAGTTTATATACCTGTGATGTCACTGGAGGCTCCTCCTCTTCATTATAACAGCATAGTGTAGTAGTTTATATACCTGTGTTGTCACTGGAGGCTCCTCCTCTTCATTATAACAGCATAGTGTAGTAGTTTATATACCTGTGTTGTCACTGGAGGCTCCTCCTCTTCATTATAACAGCATAGTGTAGTAGTTTATATACCTGTGTTGTCACTGGAGGCTCCTCCTCTTCCTCATAGTAGTTTATATACCTGTGTTGTCACTGGAGGCTCCTCCTCTTCATTATAACAGCATAGTGTAGTAGTTTATATACCTGTGTTGTCACTGGAGGCTCCTCCTCTTCCTCATAGTAGTTTATATACCTGTGTTGTCACTGGAGGCTCCTCCTCTTCATTATAACAGCATAGTGTAGTAGTTTATATACCTGTGATGTCACTGGAGGCTCCTCCTCTTCATTATAACAGCATAGTGTAGTAGTTTATATACCTGTGATGTCACTGGAGGCTCCTCCTCTTCATTATAACAGCATAGTGTAGTAGTTTATATACCTGTGATGTCACTGGAGGCTCCTCCTCTTCATTATAACAGCATAGTGTAGTAGTTTATATACCTGTGTTGTCACTGGAGGCTCCTCCTCTTCCTCATAGTAGTTTATATACCTGTGTTGTCACTGGAGGCTCCTCCTCTTCCTCATAGTAGTTTATATACCTGTGTTGTCACTGGAGGCTCCTCCTCTTCCTCATAGTAGTTTATATACCTGTGATGTCACTGGAGGCTCCTCCTCTTCATTATAACAGCATAGTGTAGTAGTTTATATACCTGTGAGGTCACTGGAGGCTCCTCCTCTTCATTATAACAGCATAGTGTAGTAGTTTATATACCTGTGTTGTCACTGGAGGCTCCTCCTCTTCATTATAACAGCATAGTGTAGTAGTTTATATACCTGTGTTGTCACTGGAGGCCCCTTCGTCCTCGTCCTCAGCACGGCGCCCTCCCCCCTCCTCGTCCTGGAAGCGCCCGTAGCTCCGCTGGGCCGAGTACTCGTCAGCGGCGCGGTCGGCGGCGCGGCCGGCCTTGATGCTGACCTGGCGTTTGGCCTCCTTGGCGATGTCCTTGGCGATGACCTTGGCCCCGCGGACCGCGGCCGCCCGGCCGTCGCCGTAGCCGTCCTCCATGTCCGACAGAACGTTTTGGTTTGGATTCAACTCGGCGACGGAGCTTGCACGTTTACCCAGTTCACCGACGGACGGCCACCGGCATGGGTTTGCTACACGGCGCGGTGGGCTTCAACGCAATGTTGATGTTGTTGACTAAGACTACGACTAAAAGACTTTGATAGTTGACTAAAACTAGACTAAGACTAAACAATTTCCGATGATTTCAAAAATAGGACTAAAACTAAATGGTGTGTTATTCAAAACACTAACACTAAGACCGTATCAGAATTCGCTGACAAAATGAACACTGGTTAAAATCAAACTAAATAAATAAACACAAGTTATTGAACAGAAATCAATAGTTATCAGGTCTCAGATCAGAATGCATCTGAGCTGTTATCTCGCATCGCAAAGTCACTCTGCACAGGAGGCACTAATTGCAATTCCTTAAGTATTCTTCAAAAGGCGAGTTAGCATTCATTCACGTCATGCCAGCAGTGGGTTTTCTCGTGCTGTTTTCAAAGCTAAATGTTGTCGTCCGAAATCAGGGAACGGGTCGTTTAGGTTGTATGTCGTGGAAAACATGAAGCTACGACGTATTTATGGTTGTCGTCGTCTGTGGCCTCCTGGTCAGTCTGTGGCCTCCTGGTCAGTCTGTGGCCTCCTGGTCAGTCTGTGGCCTCCTGGTCAGTCTGTGGCCTCCTGGTCAGTCTGTGGCCTCCTGGTCAGTCGCAGCTTTACGTGTACGACAGTTTGAGCAGTCGGTGTTCAGAAGGCCAGGAAGTCATGTTTCAGCTCCCTCTGGTGGCGGGATGGAGAAGAGCAGCCTGTGGACACAAGAAGAAGGGCTTCATTGACTTTACAGCTATCACTGCTTTACAGCAGTCCTGCCTGCTTTACAGCAGTCCTGTCTGCTTTACAGCAGTCCTGCTTTACAGCAGTCCTGCCTGCTTTACAGCAGTCCTGCTTTACAGCAGTCCTGCTTTACAGCCTGACCTGGTCCGAGGCCCAGGTCACTATGCCCTCCTGCCTCTATATAGTCTAAACCTGACCTGGTCCAAGGCCCAGGTCACTATGACCTCCTGCCTCTAGTCTAAACCTGACCTGGTCCAAGGCCCAGGTCACTATGCCCTCCTGCCTCTATATAGTCTAAACCTGACCTGGTCCGAGGCCCAGGTCACTATGCCCTCCTGCCTCTAGTCTAAACCTGACCTGGTCCAAGGCCCAGGTCACTATGCCCTCCTGCCTATAGTCTAAACCTGACCTGGTCCGAGGCCCAGGTCACTATGCCCTCCTGTCTATAGTCTAAACCTGACCTGGTCCAAGGCCCAGGTCACTATGACCTCCTGCCTATAGTCTAAACCTGACCTGGTCCAAGGCCCAGGTCACTATGACCTCCTGCCTCTAGTCTAAACCTGACCTGGTCCAAGGCCCAGGTCACTATGCCCTCCTGTCTCTATATAGTCTAAACCTGACCTGGTCCAAAGCCCAGGTCACTATGACCTCCTGCCTCTAGTCTAAACCTGACCTGGTCCAAGGCCCAGGTCACTATGACCTCCTGCCTCTATATAGTCTAAACCTGACCTGGTCCAAGGCCCAGGTCACTATGCCCTCCTGCCTCTAGTCTAAACCTGACCTGGTCCGAGGCCCAGGTCACTATGCCCTCCTGCCTCTATATAGTCTAAACCTGACCTGGTCCGAGGCCCAGGTCACTATGCCCTCCTGTCTATAGTCTAAACCTTACCTGGTCTGAGGCCCAGGTCACTATGCCCTCCTGCCTCTATATAGTCTAAACCTGACCTGGTCCGAGGCCCAGGTCACTATGCCCTCCTGCCTCTAGTCTAAACCTGACCTGGTCCAAGGCCCAGGTCACTATGCCCTCCTGTCTATAGTCTAAACCTGACCTGGTCCAAGGCCCAGGTCACTATGACCTCCTGTCTATAGTCTAAACCTGACCTGGTCCAAGGCCCAGGTCACTATGACCTCCTGTCTATAGTCTAAACCTGACCTGGTCCAAGGCCCAGGTCACTATGACCTCCTGCCTCTATATAGTGTTGGGTAGGAGGAGGAGTCAGACTGGGCACCTCATTGGTAACACACCTGACTGAGTAGAGTGATTGGAACACATTACATTACATTACATTACAGTCATTTAGCAGACGCTTTTATCCAAAGCGACTTACAATAAGTGTATTCAACATAGGTAGGGAACAAAAACTACTAATCACCAGAAGTCTTTAGTGCATTTTCTGCAAAAACAAGCAACCAAGAGTATACCTAGCGCTAAGGTAAAAGTGCAATATATCAGCTAACTATTTCCTTAAACAGATGAGACAAAATAGCTAAATCAAATGAGCATGAGCTAAAACAATTAAGTGTATCGACTAAACAAGATCCAATAAACAATACAACAATAGAAAACAAGCACAGCTGATCTGATTGCAGAAGGCCTTGAAAGGTACTTAATGTGTTGTTTCTATATGATTTGTATGTGCTGAATCCATCTCTGCCGTATTTGCCGAGTGATACGAGTCACCGTTTTGTCCGAAATTGAGCAATTAGCATTATTATTCACTATAAAAACTGGAAATTGGCTATAATTCTGATAAATAACTGTGCTTAATGTGTTCAGTTCAGTTTCAGTTTATTTTATTTATAGTACAAAATCACCCCAGGGGGTCTCTGTGCACTTTACAACATTAATACATCAAGACACAAATAGCATAGCAATAAAAAACATAGTAAAACATGGTAAAATGTGCATAGCTGTATGAATCATACTGATTAAAACTAAGCGGAACCGTAGTGTATAGTAAAAAAAAATCACACCCGTGTGAACTGAGTGGTGTAAGGTTGATTCAGCTGGAGTTTTTGTCCGATGTGAGGTATTATATAAGGTAAGGTATTATATAGCCTGATCAGCTCTGATCTGACGTAATGAAATCACACCCGGATGTGATTTCACAACTGGCTTTTTTTGTGCAGAAAAAATGACCACGGTTGCTACGGTCATCCAGTTCACCCGGGTGTGATTTAATTACGTCAGAAATTATTTTGAACATAGCAACCATGCTCATTTTTTTATGCACACAAAAGCCAGTTGTAGGAGTGGTTTACACCACTCAAAAAAGGTGTGTTTTTAGCCTTGACTTAAATATGTCCAGGGAGTGTGCATTTCTGACATCCTGAGGGAGAGCGTTCCAGAGACAGGGGGCACGGTGTGTGAAAGCTCTGCCCCCAACCGTTATTTTATTGTGTGTTGTGACTGTGAGTTTTCCAGCATCCTGAGAGCGTAGTGGTCTTGGAGGGATGTATATATTTATTAAACTGGACATGTAAGGTGGTGCGAGTCCATTTAAGGTTTTATAGGTCAGGAGGAGTATCTTGAAGTCGGCTCTGGCCTGTATGGGTAACCAGTGTAGTTCTATTAGTGTTGGTGTGATGTGGTCAAATTACCTTTTTCTGGTGAGTACTCTAGCTGCTGCATTTTGTACTAATCTGAGACCATTTGTTGCTGTTGATGGTAAACCGGAAAAGAGGGCATTGCAGTAATCTATTCTTGAGGTGATGAAGGCGTGGACCAGGGTTTCGGCGTCGGGACGGGAAGTGAGAGTATTGGACGGATTCTAGCAACGTTGCGCAGATGGAAGAAGGCAGATTTTGTAATGCTTTTTATGTGGTGTGTGAAAGATAGAGATGTGTCAGAAATGACTCCTAGGTTTCGGACTGTTGGTTTGTGGGTTATTGGGCAGCCATCGAGGTTAAGGGTTATGTTATGGAACAGATGAGTATGTTTGGCTGGACCGACTAGCAGCATCTCTGATTTGGCAGAGTTCAGGAGTAGGAAGGAGCTGTTCAAAACTCATTATCTGTTAACATAAAACAAATCAAAAGTAAATACTCTTTTAAAAAATCGCTTAAAAAAACATTATTGGAAGAGGTCACACAATTGGACTGATGTGCTTTAGTACATGATTGTTTTGTACAGGTTATTTAATCTACATATCTGTTATTCTAATGTAATTGAATTTAGATTTAGACAGACAAGTGTCAGTTGTTGTTTGTATATTGTATTGTATGTTGTTTTTATGTTGTGATGTTCTGTGTGGACCCCAGGAAGACTAGCGACCGCAGCAGTGTATGTGTGATGTTCTGTGTGGACCCCAGGAAGACTAGCGACCGCAGCAGTGTATGTATGATGTTCTGTGTGGACCCCAGGAAGACTAGCGACCGCAGCAGTGTATGTGTGATGTTCTGTGTGGACCCCAGGAAGACTAGCGACCGCAGCAGTGTATGTGTGATGTTCTGTGTGGACCCCAGGAAGACTAGTGACCGCAGCAGTGTGTTTATGTTGTGATGTTCTGTGTGGACCCCAGGAAGACTAGTGACCGCAGCAGTGTATGTATGATGTTCTGTGTGGACCCCAGGAAGACTAGTGACCACAGCAGTGTATGTGTGATGTTCTGTGTGGACCCCAGGAAGACTAGTGACCGCAGCAGTGTGTTTATGTTGTGATGTTCTGTGTGGACCCCAGGAAGACTAGCGACCGCAGCAGTGTATGTGTGATGTTCTGTGTGGACCCCAGGAAGACTAGCGACCGCAGCAGTGTATGTGTGATGTTCTGTGTGGACCCCAGGAAGACTAGCGACCGCAGCAGTGTATGTGTGATGTTCTGTGTGGACCCCAGGAAGACTAGCGACCGCAGCAGTGTATGTGTGATGTTCTGTGTGGACCCCAGGAAGACTAGTGACCGCAGCAGTGTATGTGTGATGTTCTGTGTGGACCCCAGGAAGACTAGCGACCGCAGCAGTGTATGTGTGATGTTCTGTGTGGACCCCAGGAAGACTAGCGACCGCAGCAGTGTATGTTGTGATGTTCTGTGTGGACCCCAGGAAGACTAGTGACCGCAGCAGTGTATGTTGTGATGTTCTGTGTGGACCCCAGGAAGACTAGTGACCGCAGCAGTGTATGTGTGATGTTCTGTGTGGACCCCAGGAAGACTAGCGACCGCAGCAGTGTATGTGTGATGTTCTGTGTGGACCCCAGGAAGACTAGCGACCGCAGCAGTGTATGTGTGATGTTCTGTGTGGACCCCAGGAAGACTAGCGACCGCAGCAGTGTATGTGTGATGTTCTGTGTGGACCCCAGGAAGACTAGCGACCGCAGCAGTGTATGTGTGATGTTCTGTGTGGACCCCAGGAAGACTAGTGACCGCAGCAGTGTGATGTTCTGTGTGGACCCCAGGAAGACTAGTGACCGCAGCAGTGTGATGTTCTGTGTGGACCCCAGGAAGACTAGCGACCGCAGTAGTGTATGTGTGATGTTCTGTGTGGACCCCAGGAAGACTAGCGACCGCAGCAGTGTATGTGTGATGTTCTGTGTGGACCCCAGGAAGACTAGCGACCGCAGCAGTGTATGTGTGATGTTCTGTGTGGACCCCAGGAAGACTAGCGACCGCAGCAGTGTATGTGTGATGTTCTGTGTGGACCCCAGGAAGACTAGCGACCGCAGCAGTGTATGTGTGATGTTCTGTGTGGACCCCAGGAAGACTAGCGACCACAGCAGTGTATGTTGTGATGTTCTGTGTGGACCCCAGGAAGACTAGCGACCACAGTAGTGTATGTGTGATGTTCTGTGTGGACCCCAGGAAGACTAGCGACCACAGCAGTGTATGTTGTGATGTTCTGTGTGGACCCCAGGAAGACTAGCGACCACAGCAGTGTATGTGTGATGTTCTGTGTGGACCCCAGGAAGACTAGCGACCGCAGCAGTGTATGTGTGATGTTCTGTGTGGACCCCAGGAAGACTAGCGACCACAGCAGTGTATGTGTGATGTTCTGTGTGGACCCCAGGAAGACTAGCGACCACAGCAGTGTATGTGTGATGTTCTGTGTGGACCCCAGGAAGACTAGCGACCGCAGCAGTGTATGTGTGATGTTCTGTGTGGACCCCAGGAAGACTAGCGACCGCAGCAGTGTATGTGTGATGTTCTGTGTGGACCCCAGGAAGACTAGCGACCGCAGCAGTGTATGTGTGATGTTCTGTGTGGACCCCAGGAAGACTAGCGACCGCAGCAGTGTATGTGTGATGTTCTGTGTGGACCCCAGGAAGACTAGCGACCGCAGCAGTGTATGTGTGATGTTCTGTGTGGACCCCAGGAAGACTAGCGACCACAGCAGTGTATGTGTGATGTTCTGTGTGGACCCCAGGAAGACTAGCGACCACAGCAGTGTATGTGTGATGTTCTGTGTGGACCCCAGGAAGACTAGCGACCGCAGCAGTGTATGTGTGATGTTCTGTGTGGACCCCAGGAAGACTAGCGACCGCAGCAGTGTATGTGTGATGTTCTGTGTGGACCCCAGGAAGACTAGCGACCGCAGCAGTGTATGTGTGATGTTCTGTGTGGACCCCAGGAAGACTAGCGACCGCAGCAGTGTATGTGTGATGTTCTGTGTGGACCCCAGGAAGACTAGCGACCGCAGCAGTGTATGTGTGATGTTCTGTGTGGACCCCAGGAAGACTAGCGACCGCAGCAGTGTATGTGTGATGTTCTGTGTGGACCCCAGGAAGACTAGCGACCGCAGCAGTGTATGTGTGATGTTCTGTGTGGACCCCAGGAAGACTAGTGACCGCAGCAGTGTATGTGTGATGTTCTGTGTGGACCCCAGGAAGACTAGTGACCGCAGCAGTGTATGTATGATGTTCTGTGTGGACCCCAGGAAGACTAGTGACCGCAGCAGTGTATGTGTGATGTTCTGTGTGGACCCAGGAAGACTAGCGACCGCAGCAGTGTATGTGTGATGTTCTGTGTGGACCCCAGGAAGACTAGCGACCGCAGCAGTGTATGTATGATGTTCTGTGTGGACCCCAGGAAGACTAGCGACCGCAGCAGTGTATGTGTGATGTTCTGTGTGGACCCAGGAAGACTAGCGACCACAGCAGTGTATGTGTGATGTTCTGTGTGGACCCCAGGAAGACTAGCGACCGCAGCAGTGTATGTGTGATGTTCTGTGTGGACCCCAGGAAGACTAGCGACCACAGCAGTGTATGTGTGATGTTCTGTGTGGACCCCAGGAAGACTAGCGACCGCAGCAGTGTATGTGTGATGTTCTGTGTGGACCCCAGGAAGACTAGCGACCGCAGCAGTGTATGTGTGATGTTCTGTGTGGACCCCAGGAAGACTAGCGACCGCAGCAGTGTATGTGTGATGTTCTGTGTGGACCCCAGGAAGACTAGCGACCGCAGCAGTGTATGTGTGATGTTCTGTGTGGACCCCAGGAAGACTAGCGACCGCAGCAGTGTATGTGTGATGTTCTGTGTGGACCCCAGGAAGACTAGCGACCGCAGCAGTGTATGTGTGATGTTCTGTGTGGACCCCAGGAAGACTAGCGACCACAGCAGTGTATGTGTGATGTTCTGTGTGGACCCCAGGAAGACTAGCGACCGCAGCAGTGTATGTGTGATGTTCTGTGTGGACCCCAGGAAGACTAGCGACCGCAGCAGTGTGTGTGTGATGTTCTGTGTGGACCCCAGGAAGACTAGCGACCGCAGCAGTGTATGTGTGATGTTCTGTGTGGACCCCAGGAAGACTAGCGACCGCAGCAGTGTATGTGTGATGTTCTGTGTGGACCCCAGGAAGACTAGCGACCGCAGCAGTGTATGTGTGATGTTCTGTGTGGACCCCAGGAAGACTAGCGACCACAGCAGTGTATGTGTGATGTTCTGTGTGGACCCCAGGAAGACTAGCGACCGCAGCAGTGTATGTGTGATGTTCTGTGTGGACCCCAGGAAGACTAGCGACCGCAGCAGTGTATGTGTGATGTTCTGTGTGGACCCCAGGAAGACTAGCGACCGCAGCAGTGTATGTGTGATGTTCTGTGTGGACCCCAGGAAGACTAGCGACCACAGCAGTGTATGTGTGATGTTCTGTGTGGACCCCAGGAAGACTAGTGACCGCAGCAGTGTATGTGTGATGTTCTGTGTGGACCCCAGGAAGACTAGCGACCACAGCAGTGTATGTGTGATGTTCTGTGTGGACCCCAGGAAGACTAGCGACCGCAGCAGTGTATGTGTGATGTTCTGTGTGGACCCCAGGAAGACTAGTGACCGCAGCAGTGTGATGTTCTGTGTGGACCCCAGGAAGACTAGCGACCACAGCAGTGTATGTGTGATGTTCTGTGTGGACCCCAGGAAGACTAGTGACCACAGCAGTGTATGTGTGATGTTCTGTGTGGACCCCAGGAAGACTAGCGACCACAGCAGTGTATGTGTGATGTTCTGTGTGGACCCCAGGAAGACTAGCGACCGCAGCAGTGTATGTGTGATGTTCTGTGTGGACCCCAGGAAGACTAGCGACCGCAGCAGTGTATGTGTGATGTTCTGTGTGGACCCCAGGAAGACTAGCGACCGCAGCAGTGTATGTGTGATGTTCTGTGTGGACCCCAGGAAGACTAGCGACCGCAGCAGTGTATGTGTGATGTTCTGTGTGGACCCCAGGAAGACTAGCGACCGCAGCAGTGTATGTGTGATGTTCTGTGTGGACCCCAGGAAGACTAGCGACCGCAGCAGTGTATGTGTGATGTTCTGTGTGGACCCCAGAAGACTAGCGACCGCAGCAGTGTGTTTATGTTGTGATGTTCTGTGTGGACCCCAGGAAGACTAGCGACCGCAGCAGTGTGTTTATGTTGTGATGTTCTGTGTGGACCCCAGGAAGACTAGCGACCGCAGCAGTGTGTTTATGTTGTGATGTTCTGTGTGGACCCCAGGAAGACTAGTGACCGCAGCAGTGTATGTGTGATGTTCTGTGTGGACCCCAGGAAGACTAGCGACCGCAGCAGTGTATGTGTGATGTTCTGTGTGGACCCCAGGAAGACTAGCGACCGCAGCAGTGTTTTTATGTTGTGATGTTCTGTGTGGACCCCAGGAAGACTAGTGACCGCAGCAGTGTATGTGTGATGTTCTGTGTGGACCCCAGGAAGACTAGCGACCGCAGCAGTGTTTTTATGTTGTGATGTTCTGTGTGGACCCCAGGAAGACTAGCGACCGCAGCAGTGTTTTTATGTTGTGATGTTCTGTGTGGACCCAGGAAGACTAGCGACCACAGCAGTGTATGTGTGATGTTCTGTGTGGACCCCAGGAAGACTAGCGACCGCAGCAGTGTATGTGTGATGTTCTGTGTGGACCCCAGGAAGACTAGTGACCGCAGCAGTGTATGTGTGATGTTCTGTGTGGACCCCAGGAAGACTAGCGACCGCAGCAGTGTATGTGTGATGTTCTGTGTGGACCCCAGGAAGACTAGTGACTGCAGCAGTGTATGTGTGATGTTCTGTGTGGACCCCAGGAAAACTAGCGACCGCAGCAGTGTATGTGTGATGTTCTGTGTGGACCCCAGGAAGACTAGCGACCGCAGCAGTGTATGTGTGATGTTCTGTGTGGACCCCAGGAAGACTAGCGACCGCAGCAGTGTATGTGTGATGTTCTGTGTGGACCCCAGGAAGACTAGCGACCGCAGCAGTGTATGTGTGATGTTCTGTGTGGACCCCAGGAAGACTAGCGACCACAGCAGTGTATGTGTGATGTTCTGTGTGGACCCCAGGAAGACTAGTGACCGCAGCAGTGTATGTGTGATGTTCTGTGTGGACCCCAGGAAGACTAGCGACCGCAGCAGTGTATGTGTGATGTTCTGTGTGGACCCCAGGAAGACTAGTGACTGCAGCAGTGTATGTGTGATGTTCTGTGTGGACCCCAGGAAAACTAGCGACCGCAGCAGTGTATGTGTGATGTTCTGTGTGGACCCCAGGAAGACTAGCGACCGCAGCAGTGTTTTTATGTTGTGATGTTCTGTGTGGACCCCAGGAAGACTAGCGACCGCAGCAGTGTATGTGTGATGTTCTGTGTGGACCCAGGAAGACTAGCGACCGCAGCAGTGTATGTGTGATGTTCTGTGTGGACCCCAGGAAGACTAGCGACCGCAGCAGTGTATGTGTGATGTTCTGTGTGGACCCCAGGAAGACTAGCGACCGCAGCAGTGTATGCATGATGTTCTGTGTGGACCCCAGGAAGACTAGCGACCGCAGCAGTGTATGTGTGATGTTCTGTGTGGACCCCAGGAAGACTAGTGACCGCAGCAGTGTATGTGTGATGTTCTGTGTGGACCCCAGGAAGACTAGCGACCACAGCAGTGTATGTGTGATGTTCTGTGTGGACCCAGGAAGACTAGCGACCGCAGCAGTGTATGTGTGATGTTCTGTGTGGACCCCAGGAAGACTAGCGACCGCAGCAGTGTTTTATGTTGTGATGTTCTGTGTGGACCCCAGGAAGACTAGCGACCACAGCAGTGTATGTGTGATGTTCTGTGTGGACCCCAGGAAGACTAGCGACCGCAGCAGTGTATGTGTGATGTTCTGTGTGGACCCCAGGAAGACTAGCGACCACAGCAGTGTATGTGTGATGTTCTGTGTGGACCCCAGGAAGACTAGCGACCGCAGCAGTGTATGTGTGATGTTCTGTGTGGACCCCAGGAAGACTAGCGACCACAGCAGTGTATGTGTGATGTTCTGTGTGGACCCCAGGAAGACTAGCGACCGCAGCAGTGTATGTGTGATGTTCTGTGTGGACCCCAGGAAGACTAGCGACCGCAGCAGTGTATGTGTGATGTTCTGTGTGGACCCCAGGAAGACTAGCGACCGCAGCAGTGTATGTGTGATGTTCTGTGTGGACCCCAGGAAGACTAGCGACCGCAGCAGTGTATGTGTGATGTTCTGTGTGGACCCCAGGAAGACTAGCGACCGCAGCAGTGTATGTTTGATGTTCTGTGTGGACCCCAGGAAGACTAGCGACCGCAGCAGTGTATGTGTGATGTTCTGTGTGGACCCCAGGAAGACTAGCGACCGCAGCAGTGTATGTGTGATGTTCTGTGTGGACCCCAGGAAGACTAGCGACCGCAGCAGTGTATGTTTGATGTTCTGTGTGGACCCCAGGAAGACTAGCGACCGCAGCAGTGTATGTGTGATGTTCTGTGTGGACCCCAGGAAGACTAGCGACCGCAGCAGTGTATGTGTGATGTTCTGTGTGGACCCCAGGAAGACTAGCGACCGCAGCAGTGTATGTGTGATGTTCTGTGTGGACCCCAGGAAGACTAGCGACCGCAGCAGTGTATGTGTGATGTTCTGTGTGGACCCCAGGAAGACTAGCGACCACAGCAGTGTATGTGTGATGTTCTGTGTGGACCCCAGGAAGACTAGCGACCGCAGCAGTGTATGTGTGATGTTCTGTGTGGACCCCAGGAAGACTAGCGACCGCAGCAGTGTATGTGTGATGTTCTGTGTGGACCCCAGGAAGACTAGCGACCGCAGCAGTGTATGTGTGATGTTCTGTGTGGACCCCAGGAAGACTAGCGACCGCAGCAGTGTATGTGTGATGTTCTGTGTGGACCCCAGGAAGACTAGCGACCGCAGCAGTGTATGTGTGATGTTCTGTGTGGACCCCAGGAAGACTAGCGACCGCAGCAGTGTATGTGTGATGTTCTGTGTGGACCCCAGGAAGACTAGCGACCGCAGCAGTGTATGTGTGATGTTCTGTGTGGACCCCAGGAAGACTAGTGACCGCAGCAGTGTATGTTGTGATGTTCTGTGTGGACCCCAGGAAGACTAGCGACCGCAGCAGTGTATGTGTGATGTTCTGTGTGGACCCCAGGAAGACTAGCGACCGCAGCAGTGTATGTGTGATGTTCTGTGTGGACCCCAGGAAGACTAGCGACCGCAGCAGTGTATGTGTGATGTTCTGTGTGGACCCCAGGAAGACTAGCGACCGCAGCAGTGTATGTGTGATGTTCTGTGTGGACCCCAGGAAGACTAGCGACCGCAGCAGTGTATGTGTGATGTTCTGTGTGGACCCCAGGAAGACTAGCGACCGCAGCAGTGTATGTGTGATGTTCTGTGTGGACCCCAGGAAGACTAGCGACCGCAGCAGTGTATGTGTGATGTTCTGTGTGGACCCCAGGCTGATGTTCTGTGTGGACCCCAGGAAGACTAGCGACCGCAGCAGTGTATGTGTGATGTTCTGTGTGGACCCAGGCTGATGTTCTGTGTGGACCCCAGGAAGACTAGCGACCGCAGCAGTGTATGTGTGATGTTCTGTGTGGACCCCAGGAAGACTAGCGACCGCAGCAGTGTATGTGTGATGTTCTGTGTGGACCCCAGGAAGACTAGCGACCGCAGCAGTGTATGTGTGATGTTCTGTGTGGACCCCAGGAAGACTAGCGACCGCAGCAGTGTATGTGTGATGTTCTGTGTGGACCCCAGGAAGACTAGCGACCGCAGCAGTGTATGTGTGATGTTCTGTGTGGACCCCAGGAAGACTAGCGACCGCAGCAGTGTATGTGTGATGTTCTGTGTGGACCCCAGGAAGACTAGCGACCACAGCAGTGTATGTGTGATGTTCTGTGTGGACCCCAGGAAGACTAGCGACCGCAGCAGTGTATGTGTGATGTTCTGTGTGGACCCCAGGAAGACTAGCGACCACAGCAGTGTATGTGTGATGTTCTGTGTGGACCCCAGGAAGACTAGCGACCGCAGCAGTGTATGTGTGATGTTCTGTGTGGACCCCAGGAAGACTAGCGACCGCAGCAGTGTATGTGTGATGTTCTGTGTGGACCCCAGGAAGACTAGCGACCGCAGCAGTGTATGTGTGATGTTCTGTGTGGACCCCAGGAAGACTAGCGACCACAGCAGTGTATGTGTGATGTTCTGTGTGGACCCCAGGAAGACTAGCGACCGCAGCAGTGTATGTGTGATGTTCTGTGTGGACCCCAGGAAGACTAGCGACCACAGCAGTGTATGTGTGATGTTCTGTGTGGACCCCAGGAAGACTAGCGACCACAGCAGTGTATGTGTGATGTTCTGTGTGGACCCCAGGAAGACTAGCGACCACAGCAGTGTATGTGTGATGTTCTGTGTGGACCCCAGGAAGACTAGCGACCGCAGCAGTGTATGTGTGATGTTCTGTGTGGACCCCAGGAAGACTAGCGACCACAGCAGTGTATGTGTGATGTTCTGTGTGGACCCCAGGAAGACTAGCGACCACAGCAGTGTATGTGTGATGTTCTGTGTGGACCCCAGGAAGACTAGCGACCGCAGCAGTGTATGTGTGATGTTCTGTGTGGACCCCAGGAAGACTAGCGACCGCAGCAGTGTATGTGTGATGTTCTGTGTGGACCCCAGGAAGACTAGCGACCGCAGCAGTGTATGTGTGATGTTCTGTGTGGACCCCAGGAAGACTAGCGACCGCAGCAGTGTATGTGTGATGTTCTGTGTGGACCCCAGGAAGACTAGCGACCGCAGCAGTGTATGTGTGATGTTCTGTGTGGACCCCAGGAAGACTAGCGACCGCAGCAGTGTATGTGTGATGTTCTGTGTGGACCCCAGGAAGACTAGCGACCACAGCAGAGTGTATGTGTGATGTTCTGTGTGGACCCCAGGAAGACTAGCGACCGCAGCAGTGTATGTGTGATGTTCTGTGTGGACCCCAGGAAGACTAGCGACCGCAGCAGTGTATGTGTGATGTTCTGTGTGGACCCCAGGAAGACTAGCGACCGCAGCAGTGTATGTGTGATGTTCTGTGTGGACCCCAGGAAGACTAGCGACCGCAGCAGTGTATGTGTGATGTTCTGTGTGGACCCCAGGAAGACTAGCGACCGCAGCAGTGTATGTGTGATGTTCTGTGTGGACCCCAGGAAGACTAGCGACCGCAGCAGTGTATGTGTGATGTTCTGTGTGGACCCCAGGAAGACTAGCGACCACAGCAGTGTATGTGTGATGTTCTGTGTGGACCCCAGGAAGACTAGCGACCGCAGCAGTGTATGTGTGATGTTCTGTGTGGACCCCAGGAAGACTAGCGACCGCAGCAGTGTATGTGTGATGTTCTGTGTGGACCCCAGGAGCAGCAGTGTATGTGTGATGTTCTGTGTGGACCCCAGGAGCAGCAGTGTATGTGTGATGTTCTGTGTGGACCCCAGGAGCAGCAGTGTATGTGTGATGTTCTGTGTGGACCCCAGGAGCAGCAGTGTATGTGTGATGTTCTGTGTGGACCCCAGGAAGACTAGCGACCGCAGCAGTGTATGTGTGATGTTCTGTGTGGACCCCAGGAAGACTAGCGACCGCAGCAGTGTATGTGTGATGTTCTGTGTGGACCCCAGGAAGACTAGCGACCGCAGCAGTGTATGTGTGATGTTCTGTGTGGACCCCAGGAAGACTAGCGACCGCAGCAGTGTATGTGTGATGTTCTGTGTGGACCCCAGGAAGCCAGCAGTGTATGTGTGATGTTCTGTGTGGACCCCAGGAAGACTAGCGACCGCAGCAGTGTATGTGTGATGTTCTGTGTGGACCCCAGGAAGACTAGCGACCGCAGCAGTGTATGTGTGATGTTCTGTGTGGACCCCAGGAAGACTAGCGACCGCAGCAGTGTATGTGTGATGTTCTGTGTGGACCCCAGGAAGACTAGCGACCGCAGCAGTGTATGTGTGATGTTCTGTGTGGACCCCAGGAAGACTAGCGACCGCAGCAGTGTATGTGTGATGTTCTGTGTGGACCCCAGGAAGACTAGCGACCGCAGCAGTGTATGTGTGATGTTCTGTGTGGACCCCAGGAAGACTAGCGACCGCAGCAGTGTATGTGTGATGTTCTGTGTGGACCCCAGGAAGACTAGCGACCACAGCAGTGTATGTGTGATGTTCTGTGTGGACCCCAGGAAGACTAGCGACCGCAGCAGTGTATGTGTGATGTTCTGTGTGGACCCCAGGAAGACTAGCGACCGCAGCAGTGTATGTGTGATGTTCTGTGTGGACCCCAGGAAGCAGCAGTGTATGTGTGATGTTCTGTGTGGACCCCAGGAAGACTAGCGACCGCAGCAGTGTATGTGTGATGTTCTGTGTGGACCCCAGGAAGACTAGCGACCGCAGCAGTGTATGTGTGATGTTCTGTGTGGACCCCAGGAAGACTAGCGACCGCAGCAGTGTATGTGTGATGTTCTGTGTGGACCCCAGGAAGACTAGCGACCGCAGCAGTGTATGTGTGATGTTCTGTGTGGACCCCAGGAAGACTAGCGACCGCAGCAGTGTATGTGTGATGTTCTGTGTGGACCCCAGGAAGACTAGCGACCGCAGCAGTGTATGTGTGATGTTCTGTGTGGACCCCAGGAAGACTAGCGACCGCAGCAGTGTATGTGTGATGTTCTGTGTGGACCCCAGGAAGACTAGCGACCACAGCAGTGTATGTGTGATGTTCTGTGTGGACCCCAGGAAGACTAGCGACCACAGCAGTGTATGTGTGATGTTCTGTGTGGACCCCAGGAAGACTAGCGACCGCAGCAGTGTATGTGTGATGTTCTGTGTGGACCCCAGGAAGACTAGCGACCACAGCAGTGTATGTGTGATGTTCTGTGTGGACCCCAGGAAGACTAGCGACCGCAGCAGTGTATGTGTGATGTTCTGTGTGGACCCCAGGAAGACTAGCGACCACAGCAGTGTATGTGTGATGTTCTGTGTGGACCCCAGGAAGACTAGCGACCACAGCAGTGTATGTGTGATGTTCTGTGTGGACCCCAGGAAGACTAGCGACCGCAGCAGTGTATGTGTGATGTTCTGTGTGGACCCCAGGAAGACTAGCGACCACAGCAGTGTATGTGTGATGTTCTGTGTGGACCCCAGGAAGACTAGTGACCGCAGCAGTGTATGTGTGATGTTCTGTGTGGACCCCAGGAAGACTAGCGACCACAGCAGTGTATGTGTGATGTTCTGTGTGGACCCCAGGAAGACTAGCGACCGCAGCAGTGTATGTGTGATGTTCTGTGTGGACCCCAGGAAGACTAGCGACCACAGCAGTGTATGTGTGATGTTCTGTGTGGACCCCAGGAAGACTAGCGACCGCAGCAGTGTATGTGTGATGTTCTGTGTGGACCCCAGGAAGACTAGCGACCGCAGCAGTGTATGTGTGATGTTCTGTGTGGACCCCAGGAAGACTAGCGACCACAGCAGTGTATGTGTGATGTTCTGTGTGGACCCCAGGAAGACTAGCGACCGCAGCAGTGTATGTGTGATGTTCTGTGTGGACCCCAGGAAGACTAGCGACCGCAGCAGTGTATGTGTGATGTTCTGTGTGGACCCCAGGAAGACTAGCGACCACAGCAGTGTATGTGTGATGTTCTGTGTGGACCCCAGGAAGACTAGCGACCGCAGCAGTGTATGTGTGATGTTCTGTGTGGACCCCAGGAAGACTAGCGACCGCAGCAGTGTATGTGTGATGTTCTGTGTGGACCCCAGGAAGACTAGCGACCACAGCAGTGTATGTGTGATGTTCTGTGTGGACCCCAGGAAGACTAGCGACCGCAGCAGTGTATGTGTGATGTTCTGTGTGGACCCCAGGAAGACTAGCGACCACAGCAGTGTATGTGTGATGTTCTGTGTGGACCCCAGGAAGACTAGCGACCACAGCAGTGTATGTGTGATGTTCTGTGTGGACCCCAGGAAGACTAGCGACCACAGCAGTGTATGTGTGATGTTCTGTGTGGACCCCAGGAAGACTAGCGACCACAGCAGTGTATGTGTGATGTTCTGTGTGGACCCCAGGAAGACTAGCGACCACAGCAGTGTATGTGTGATGTTCTGTGTGGACCCCAGGAAGACTAGCGACCACAGCAGTGTATGTGTGATGTTCTGTGTGGACCCCAGGAAGACTAGCGACCACAGCAGTGTATGTGTGATGTTCTGTGTGGACCCCAGGAAGACTAGCGACCGCAGCAGTGTATGTGTGATGTTCTGTGTGGACCCCAGGAAGACTAGCGACCAGCAGCAGTGTATGTGTGATGTTCTGTGTGGACCCCAGGAAGACTAGCGACCACAGCAGTGTATGTGTGATGTTCTGTGTGGACCCCAGGAAGACTAGCGACCGCAGCAGTGTATGTGTGATGTTCTGTGTGGACCCCAGGAAGACTAGCGACCACAGCAGTGTATGTGTGATGTTCTGTGTGGACCCCAGGAAGACTAGCGACCACAGCAGTGTATGTGTGATGTTCTGTGTGGACCCCAGGAAGACTAGCGACCGCAGCAGTGTATGTGTGATGTTCTGTGTGGACCCCAGGAAGACTAGCGACCACAGCAGTGTATGTGTGATGTTCTGTGTGGACCCCAGGAAGACTAGCGACCACAGCAGTGTATGTGTGATGTTCTGTGTGGACCCCAGGAAGACTAGCGACCGCAGCAGTGTATGTGTGATGTTCTGTGTGGACCCCAGGAAGACTAGCGACCACAGCAGTGTATGTGTGATGTTCTGTGTGGACCCCAGGAAGACTAGCGACCGCAGCAGTGTATGTGTGATGTTCTGTGTGGACCCCAGGAAGACTAGCGACCACAGCAGTGTATGTGTGATGTTCTGTGTGGACCCCAGGAAGACTAGCGACCACAGCAGTGTATGTGTGATGTTCTGTGTGGACCCCAGGAAGACTAGCGACCGCAGCAGTGTATGTGTGATGTTCTGTGTGGACCCCAGGAAGACTAGCGACCGCAGCAGTGTATGTGTGATGTTCTGTGTGGACCCCAGGAAGACTAGCGACCACAGCAGTGTATGTGTGATGTTCTGTGTGGACCCCAGGAAGACTAGCGACCGCAGCAGTGTATGTGTGATGTTCTGTGTGGACCCCAGGAAGACTAGCGACCACAGCAGTGTATGTGTGATGTTCTGTGTGGACCCCAGGAAGACTAGCGACCACAGCAGTGTATGTGTGATGTTCTGTGTGGACCCCAGGAAGACTAGCGACCACAGCAGTGTATGTGTGATGTTCTGTG
>NW_027637167.1:33976-47712 GCF_951216825.1 Electrona antarctica | reverse complement strand
TACTGTATCTCTACTGTCTCTCTACTGTATCTCTACTGTATCTACTGTATCTCTACTGTATCTCTACTGTATCTACTGTATCTCTACTGTATCTCTACTGTATCTACTGTATCTCTACTGTCTCTCTACTGTATCTCTACTGTCTCTCTACTGTATCTCTACTGTATCTCTACTGTATCTACTGTATCTCTACTGTATCTACTGTATCTCTACTGTATCTACTGTATCTCTACTGTCTCTCTACTGTATCTCTACTGTATCTACTGTATCTCTACTGTATCTCTACTGTATCTACTGTATCTCTACTGTATCTCTACTGTATCTACTGTATCTCTACTGTCTCTCTACTGTCTCTCTACTGTATCTACTGTATCTCTACTGTATCTCTACTGTATCTCTACTGTATCTACTGTATCTCTACTGTATCTACTGTATCTCTACTGTATCTACTGTATCTCTACTGTATCTCTACTGTATCTCTACTGTATCTCTACTGTATCTACTGTATCTCTACTGTATCTCTACTGTATCTACTGTATCTCTACTGTATCTCTACTGTATCTCTACTGTATCTACTGTATCTCTACTGTCTCTCTACTGTATCTCTACTGTATCTACTGTATCTCTACTGTATCTCTACTGTATCTACTGTATCTCTACTGTATCTACTGTATCTCTACTGTATCTACTGTATCTCTACTGTCTCTCTACTGTATCTCTACTGTATCTACTGTATCTCTACTGTATCTCTACTGTATCTCTACTGTATCTCTACTGTATCTACTGTATCTCTACTGTCTCTCTACTGTATCTCTACTGTATCTACTGTATCTCTACTGTATCTCTACTGTATATCTACTGTATCTCTACTGTATCTACTGTATCTCTACTGTATCTACTGTATCTCTACTGTCTCTCTACTGTATCTCTACTGGTGCGCCGGCCTGGCATGGTGGCATGGTGGCATGGTGGCATGGTGGCATGGTGGCATGGTGCGCCGGCCTGGCATGGTGCGCCGGCCTGGCATGGTGGCATGGTGGCATGGTGGCATGGTGCGCCGGCCTGGCATGGTGGCATGGTGGCATGGTGGCATGGTGCGCCGGCCTGGCATGGTGGCATGGTGCGCCGGCCTGGCATGGTGCGCCGGCCTGGCATGGTGGCATGGTGGCATGGTGCGCCGGCCTGGCATGGTGCGCCGGCCTGGCATGGTGCGCCGGCCTGGCATGGTGGCATGGTGCGCCGGCCTGGCATGGTGGCATGGTGCGCCGGCGTGGCATGGTGGCATGGTGCGCCGGCCTGGCATGGTGGCATGGTGCGCCGGCGTGGCATGGTGGCATGGTGCGCCGGCCTGGCATGGTGGCATGGTGCGCCGGCGTGGCATGGTGGCATGGTGGCATGGTGCGCCGGCGTGGCATGGTGCGCCGGCCTGGCATGGTGGCATGGTGCGCCGGCGTGGCATGGTGGCATGGTGCGCCGGCCTGGCATGGTGGCATGGTGGCATGGTGGCATGGTGCGCCGGCGTGGCATGGTGGCATGGTGGCATGGTGCGCCGGCGTGGCATGGTGCGCCGGCGTGGCATGGTGCGCCGGCGTGGCATGGTGCGCCGGCGTGGCATGGTGCGCCGGCGTGGCATGGTGCGCCGGCGTGGCATGGTGCGCCGGCGTGGCATGGTGCGCCGGCCTGGCATGGTGCGCCGGCCTGGCATGGTGCGCCAGCGTGGCATGGTGCGCCGGCGTGGCATGGTGGCATGGTGGCATGGTGCGCCGGCCTGGCATGGTGCGCCGGCCTGGCATGGTGCGCCGGCCTGGCATGGTGCGCCGGCGTGGCATGGTGCGCCGGCCTGGCATGGTGCGCCGGCCTGGCATGGTGCGCCGGCCTGGCATGGTGCGCCGGCGTGGCATGGTGCGCCGGCGTGGCATGGTGCGCCGGCCTGGCATGGTGGCATGGTGCGCCGGCCTGGCATGGTGCGCCGGCGTGGCATGGTGCGCCGGCGTGGCATGGTGCGCCGGCGTGGCATGGTGCGCCGGCGTGGCATGGTGCGCCGGCGTGGTGGCATGGTGGCATGGTGGCATGGTGCGCCGGCGTGGCATGGTGCGCCGGCGTGGCATGGTGCGCCGGCGTGGCATGGTGCGCCGGCGTGGTGGCATGGTGGCATGGTGCGCCGGCGTGGCATGGTGCGCCGGCGTGGTGGCATGGTGGCATGGTGCGCCGGCGTGGCATGGTGCGGTGAAAACCTGTGGCTCAAACTTAACACAAAAAGGTAGAAAATACGACTTATTACTAAGTAAATTCGCTGCGTATGTGAGTGAATAATATGGCAGGGCAGGGAAGCCATGCCACAAGGCAAAGAGACAAAAAAGACGCCGATACGACGGATATCAACTAACCTGACTCCGCCAGATGGGGCAGCAGAGAGTACACTGGGGGAACCCAGTGTACTCTCTGCTGCCCCATCTGGCGGAGTCAGGTTAGATATCAACGCCATCATGGTGGAACACTCCTCACATCAAAGAGAAGTGCATACTTCCCTCGAAGAAATTGAGAAGCAGCTTGACAGCAATGTGAAGCGCCTGGAAAATCTCTTTAATGACAATCGAGAGGAACTCAAAGCTGAGCTGAAAACTAATATGAAACAAATACAAGATAACCACGACATCGATATTGGGCAACTTTCTGCTAGAATCGATCACGTGGAAGTGAAACTAGATGAAGCAACTAATATGAAACAAATACAAGATCACCACGACATCGATATTGGGCAACTTTCTGCTAGAATCGATCACGTGGAAGTGAAACTAGATGAAGCGAAACGGCCAGCCTGCAAATTCAACCCAGAGGTTTCGATTGTTATTGTGGGTCTGCCGTTTATCGAGGCGGAGGATGTGCTGCTGCGGGTGGAGACGCTCCTGGTCGAGGGCCTACAATACCGGAGCTGGTGAACGTGGAACGCCTGTATGGTGCCAAGAGGACGTGGACCGGGAACCATCAAAGTGGAATTTCGCTCAGTACAGGACAAAGTGGCTGTGCTCCGTCTCAAGCGGAGCCTATAGGGGATAATGAAGACTTTCAACGTGTTTTCATTAATAATGCGAAGTCACATGCGGAGAGGCTCATGGAGATAAACCTTAGGACTCTACTCAAAGAGTTATCTTGTGGACAAGACTACTTCTTCACGGGCAGTGGGCGCCTCACAAGACGCGAGGAGGAGGAAAGGGACCAACGCACACATCCCCGTGACGAACGGAGCCCCTGTCGGGGTCGAGGTGGATACGGACGGAGAAGAGATATTCCGGAGGAGGGGGAGAGGGTCAGACCCCCCCATACTCACCTCCGTGAGCGTGATGCCGACGCACAGAGCCCCCGCCGGGGTCGAGGGGGACAGGTTCAAAGAAGAGATACTCTGGAGGAGGGGGAGAGGGTCAGACCCCCCCATACTCACCTCCGTGAGCGTGATGCCGACGCACAGAGCCCCCGCCGGGGTCGAGGGGGACAGGTTCAAAGAAGAGATACTCTGGAGGAGGGGGAGAATGACAGACCCCCCCATACTCACCTCCGTGAGCATGATGCTGACGCACGGAGCCCCCGCCGGGGTCGAGGGGGACAAGGACAGAGAAACTATATTCCGGAGGACGAGAACAGGGACAGACACCCCCAGGGCGCACGACCACAGAGCCCATGGGGACGGGGGCGGGGACGGGGTCGTTGGGCGACAGAGAAGAGATGATTCAGTGCCACGTTAGGTAAATGCCCAACCCACACAACTTGAAAACTGTACATTAGTGCACTGGAATGTAAATGGCGGGACAGCCGGGAACTGTGAGCTTAGAAAACAAATATTGCTAAATACTAACCCTGACATTATCTCTCTAAATGAAACCCATTTGACTTGTCACCAAGATATAGAACTGACAGGGTACGCTTGGTTTGGGCAAAATCGTAAAATGCATATGAGAGGATCAGGGGGAGTTGGTATTTTAGTAAAGAATACAATATTTGAAAGTTATGAAGTTAATATAATTGATAAAACCGTGGAGGGAATATTGGGAATGCGTTTTAAGAATAGGTTCTCTATGAATTGTGTTGCTATTTTTACCTGTTACTTGCCGCCTGAGGGATCTCCAAGAACAATTTCTTCTCATATATTTTTTTAGCCATTTACTGGCTCAGATATATAGTTTATCTGATGTAGATGATTTGTACCTGTGTGGGGATTATAATGGACGTATTGGCAATCTTAATGACTACATTCCAGACGTTGATAATGTACCACCAAGAAATAATCTAGACACTTTGATTAATAAATATGGAGAGGTTTTAATTGAATTCTTGAGAGATGCAAAATGCTGTGTAGTAAATGGGAGAACATCGGGTACTGATAACTTGACCTCTGTCTCCACTAGAGGCAGAGCGGTAGTAGACTATATGATTGTTCCCATCTGTCTCCACTAGAGGCAGAGCGGTAGTAGACTATATGATTGTTCCCATCTGTCTCCACTAGAGGCAGAGCGGTAGTAGACTATATGATTGTTCCCATAGGGTTAAACAATTGTAATACATTTTTTGTTTTGACCCCAAATGAGTTATTGGAGAGTTTGGGGCCGGAGGAAATCTCTTTACTGGGAGACAGATGTAAAGTGCCTGATCACTCAATACTGATGTTATCATTTCAGACTAGGTCAACGTTTTTTAAAGAAGTGGAAGTACCCAGGAATCAATTTAAGATCTCAAATAAGAAGTTTCCCTGAAGGTTTTTTGTCATCGAACACATGTAATAATATCTTATTGGAGCTTAATGACCAGTTGAAGTTAAACCCAAATAAACAAGCTCATATGGATGCTTGTTATGATACATTTTGTGAGTGTTTACATACAGAATTGGATAAATGTGGTAAAAACCATAATTATTCAAAAAGGTTCAAACAGAATACGTAAACCTTATTGGAACCAATAGCTACAAAGGTTATGGGACCATTTAAGAGATGCAGAGAGGAAATTCCTAAAATGTGTAAATAAGACATTGAGAGTAGACTTGAGAAAGAAATGTAAAGATAGTCAAGGGGAATTTGATAAAAGGTTACGTTCAGTGAAACGCAAGTTTAACAGAGGAATGTCGTTACATATTGAGCAACTACATACTCATAACCCCCAGAACAACTACATACTCATAACCCCCAGAACAACTACATACTCATAACCCCCAGAACAACTACATACTCATAACCCCCAGAACAACTACATACTCATAACCCCCAGAACAACTACATACTCATAACCCCCAGAACAACTACATACTCATAACCCCCAGAACAACTACATACTCATAACCCCCAGAACAACTACATACTCATAACCCCCAGAACAACTACATACTCATAACCCCCAGAACAACTACATACTCATAACCCCCAGAACAACTACATACTCATAACCCCCAGAACAACTACATACTCATAACCCCCAGAACATTACATAACTACATACTCATAACCCCCAGAACAACTACATACTCATAACCCCCAGAACAACTACATACTCATAACCCCCAGAACAACTACATACTCATAACCCCCAGAACATTACATAACTACATACTCATAACCCCCAGAACATTTGGAATGAAATTAATAAATTGGGTCCTATTAAGAAAAGAGAGATTCCTATGGTTGTAACATTGGAGAGTGGGGAATGCTGCTGACATAGGAATAGTATTAGAAAAATGGGAGAAGGATTTCACAGATTTGTTTTCCGGATGTAATCACTCTTTATTTGATGAGGCTTTCTTGAAAGAAGTTAGCGGTTTAAAAAACTTAATGGAAAGTGAAATGAGTACACTTACAATTGTAATCTTTATTTAAATTGTAATTTCACTACTGAGGAAGTAAAGAGAGTGATTGAAAAAAGTAAATTAAGAAAAGCTACGGGAATTGATGACATTTCATATGAGGTATTGAAATCACCTAAGTTGTTAGAAATGTTGTTTAATTTGTTTCAATCCTGTTTCGATAGTGGTATTGTTCCTTCGCAGTGGTACAAAACTATCATAAAGCCTATTCCAAAGTCCTCAAAAAATGATACTCATCACTTCTAAATAATAGACTTACAGATCATTTTGAACGGTCAGGATTTCTTGTTGACGAACAGAACGGTTTCCGTAAAGCAAGATCTTGTATTGACCATATTTACTCAGTCACTACCATTGTTAGAGCAAGACTTCAAGAAAAGAACTGAAGTCTTTGACTGGGTAAATAGGGAGCTCCTTGAATACAGATTATTAACATCAGGGGTGAATGGGAAGTTTTATGCTGCCATTAAGGCCCTGTATCGGGCCCCCATTGCTTGTGTTCAGGTAAATGACTTCAGAACAGGATGGTTTCTTACACACTTTGGTGTGAAACAAGGACATGTCTTGTCACCAACTTTGTTCTCCATGTACGTTAATGATCTAGCAATTGAGATTAGAAACTCTAAATTGGGGGTGGAAGTAGCGGATATGATTGTAGGCATACATTTGTATGCAGACGACATAATTTTACTTGCCAATTGCGAAAAGGAGCTGCAAAACATGCTCAATATTGTTGCGGATTGGTGTTTGAGGTGGAGGCTGGTGGTAAATATTGACAAAATACAAATTGTTCACTTTAGGAAACCGTCTGTAGAAAGGAGTCCACAAAGGTGAGATGTTGAGACTTTGGAATAGACTTGTTAATATGTCCGATGACAAATGGGACATTTCTAATGGTTACCCCTGGGCCAATGAAGTAAAGTCTTTATTTTGTATGAATAATTCATCATTTATTTATTTAAATAGACTATGCTGTAATATTCATGAGATACAGAACTATATGTTCCTTGGGTATAAGGAGAGTTGGGCTGTTGATTTATGGTACAAACCAAAACTAAGAACATATCGTCTTATTAAAAATAATTATGGCCCTGAACCTTATGTTACACAAAATGTATCCAAAAGTCAGAGATCTTTTTGTGCACAGCTGCATTCGGGGACCTTACCATTAGCTTTAGAAACGGGTAGATTCATTCTGGGACCTTACCATTAGCTTTAGAAACGGGTAGATTCATTCTGGGACCTTACCATTAGCTTTAGAAACGGGTAGATTCATTCTGGGACCTTACCATTAGCTTTAGAAACGGGTAGATTCATTCTGGGACCTTACCATTAGCTTTAGAAACGGGTAGATTCATTCTGGGACCTTACCATTAGCTTTAGAAACGGGTAGATTCATTCTGGGACCTTACCATTAGCTTTAGAAACGGGTAGATTCATTCTGGGACCTTACCATTAGCTTTAGAAACGGGTAGATTCATTCTGGGACCTTACCATTAGCTTTAGAAACAGGTAGATTCATTCTGGGACCTTACCATTAGCTTTAGAAACGGGTAGATTCATTCTGGGACCTTACCATTAGCTTTACAAACGGGTAGATTCATTCTGGGACCTTACCATTAGCTTTAGAAACAGGTAGATTCATTCTGGGACCTTACCATTAGCTTTAGAAACGGGTAGATTCATTCTGGGACCTTACCATTAGCTTTAGAAACGGGTAGATTCATTCTGGGACCTTACCATTAGCTTTAGAAACGGGTAGATTCATTCTGGGACCTTACCATTAGCTTTAGAAACGGGTAGATTCATTCTGGGACCTTACCATTAGCTTTAGAAACGGGTAGATTCATTCTGGGACCTTACCATTAGCTTTAGAAACGGGTAGATTCATTCTGGGACCTTACCATTAGCTTTAGAAACGGGTAGATTCATTCTGGGACCTTACCATTAGCTTTAGAAACGGGTAGATTCATTCTGGGACCTTACCATTAGCTTTAGAAACGGGTAGATTCATTCTGGGACCTTACCATTAGCTTTAGAAACGGGTAGATTCATTCTGGGACCTTACCATTAGCTTTAGAAACGGGTAGATTCATTCTGGGACCTTACCATTAGCTTTAGAAACGGGTAGATTCATTCTGGGACCTTACCATTAGCTTTAGAAACGGGTAGATTCATTCTGGGACCTTACCATTAGCTTTAGAAACGGGTAGATTCATTCTGGGACCTTACCATTAGCTTTACAAACGGGTAGATTCATTCTGGGACCTTACCATTAGCTTTACAAACGGGTAGATTCATTCTGGGACCTTACCATTAGCTTTAGAAACGGGTAGATTCATTGGTACTCCTGAGGAGGACAGAGTATGTTTACTGTGTGATTTGAAAGAAATTGAAAATGAAATTCATTTTTTGTTTTACTGCCCATTATATGAAGAACTAAGACATGTATTCTTTTGTAAAATGACAACCATCTGTGCCTTGGGTGCATGACACAAAAATAAAGAATCTACTAAAATAAAGAATCTATCTATAATATAATACTTATACCTATAACACCTCGACAAGTTCACCACGCTGCAGCCAACAGAGAACAGACACCTTGTAGATCGGATATTTTACAGTGCAGACAAAACGAGAGGAAGAGGAGGACGAGGAGGACGAGGAGGAAGAGGAGGAGGAGGAGGAGGAAGAGTAGGACGAGGAGGAAGGAGGAGGAGGAGGAGGAAGAGGAGGAAGAGGAGGAAGAGGAGGACGAGGATGATGATGAGGAGGAGGATGAGGAAGAGGAGGACGAGGAGGAAGAGGAGGAGGAAGAGGAGGAGGAAGAGGAGGAGGAGGAGGAGGACGAGGAGGAAGAGGAGGAGGAGGAGGAGGACGAGGAAGAGGAGGATGAGGAGGAAGAGGAGGAGGAGGAAGAGGAGGACGAGGAAGAGGAGGACGAGGAGGACGAGGAGGACGAGGAAGAGGAGGATGAGGAGGAAGAGGAGGAGGAGGAGGAGGAAGAGGAGGACGAGGAAGAGGAGGACGAGGAGGAAGAGGAAGAAGAGGAAGAAGAGGAAGAGGAGGAGGAAGAGGAAGAGGAGGAAGGACGAAGGCCTGGAATAATCTGAATAGAACTGAAGGACAGTCTGATAACACACACACGCGCATGCACACACGCACACACACTACTCTGAATAGAACTGAAGGACACACACAGGGCGCACACGCACACGCACACACACACACACACACACACACACACACACACACACACACACACACACACACACACACACACACACACTAATCTGAATAGAAGTGAAGGACAGTCTAATAACACACACGTCCATTCGTTCCTCGGCATGCAGGCCTGATGTTAATTTTCGTATTCCTCCAGACTGTGGAAGCCGCGCTTTTTTTAAATAGACCTGCCAGCCGACGCCTTAATGGAAACCGCACGCACGCACGCACGCACGCACGCACGCACGCACGCACGCACGCACGCACGCACGCACGACGCCTTAATGGAAACCGCACACGCACACACACACACGCCTTAATGGAAAACGCAGCTCTGTGGAAAATAAGAGGGGGAAAAAAGGGCACGCGCGTGCGCACGCACGCACGCGCGCACGCACGCACGCACGCACGCACGCACACACGCACACACGCACACACACACAGTGGAGGAGAACGACAAAGGCAAATCTCTGTTGTCATTGTATTAAGGGCATCCGCCTCGCCCGGGTTACAGAGTCACTGACTGGTAGAGAGAGAGAGAGAGAGAGAGAGAGAGAGAGAGAGAGAGCAAACGGTACATGGGAAAATCTACAAACTCACAACGTTGTAAGCTTGTACATCTGCTATTTTAAGTGTTATTGTTATGTTATGTTATGTTATGTATTTATAATGAAGCCATCGTCTGTTATCTGGTGTGGTCCTTCGAGCCGGAATCGTGGTCCTCCGAGCCGGAATCGTCGTCGTCCCCCTCCCCCGTCCGTCCTCTCTCCAGCAGCTCGTTCAGCAGGGCGACGCCCCTTCTCGATGTGGTCCGAGCGGCTGGTCCTGATCAGACACGACGAGCGGATATTCCAGCGGATTCTTCCGACGTCTCGCCCGTCGTGTTTCCGCTCTCCAGCACCGGGAGATGTTCGGGCGCCGACCACCTCGCTTACGCTGGTGGAAAACCTTCCCCCTGCAGGTAGGATGTGGAAATGACGTCAGACTTCAGCACTCTTTTATCTGCAGACCCTGACTAAGATTAGGAAATTATGACCGATATCCGATCTCCGATTATTGGCGGGGGTCATGTCTGCCGATACCGATTCGGACCGATTCCCATATTATACAGAGGACCACAATGGAAACAAGCCTACAGGCCCTATAGGGGCTTATTGGCCCAAAAGCCTGTTAATAAAGTATTCAATCAATCAATAAATAGCCTAGACTATTTTACAAGTGTGTGTTTTCACAACTGAATGAGATGAGAACACAAATTAAATGTAGAATTTAGCCATTGACGGTCACATTACTATTGCGTCATCACTATCTGTGAAAATAATCTGTATTATTTTGAGAGCCGTTCCGATATCGACATGGCATTGTTATGGCCGATATGGCCGATAATATTGTGCATCTCTAATTGAATTAATGGTTTATTTCGATCTATTCAGTTTAGACAATTACAAAACATTTTTTTATTTTCTTAACCCTAACCCTAACCCTATCCTCCTTACATGAGAACGTAGAACATGTACTGGGTCTATAGAACATGTACTGGGTCTATAGAACATGTAATGGGTCTATAGAACATGTACTGGGTCTATAGAACATGTACTGGGTCTATAGAACATGTACTGGGTCTATAGAACATGGTCTATAGAACATGTACTGGGTCTATAGAACATGGTCTATAGAACATGTACTGGGTCTATAGAACATGGTCTATAGAACATGTACTGGGTCTATAGAACATGTACTGGGTCTATAGAACATGTAATGGGTCTATAGAACATGTACTGGGTCTATAGAACATGTACTGGGTCTATAGAACATGGTCTATAGAACATGTACTGGGTCTATAGAACATGTACTGGGTCTATAGAACATGTACTGGGTCTATAGAACATGTAATGGGTCTATAGAACATGTACTGGGTCTATAGAACATGTACTGGGTCTATAGAACATGTAATGGGTCTATAGAACATGGTCTATAGAACATGTACTGGGTCTATAGAACATGTACTGGGTCTATAGAACATGTACTGGGTCTATAGAACATGGTCTATAGAACATGTACTGGGTCTATAGAACATGGTCTATAGAACATGTAATGGGTCTATAGAACATGTACTGGTCTATAGAACATGTACTGGGTCTATAGACCATGTAATGGGTCTATAGAACATGTACTGGGTCTATAGAATATGTACTGGGTCTATAGAACATGGTCTATAGAACATGTACTGGGTCTATAGAACATGTAATGGGTCTATAGAACATGGTCTATAGAACATGTAATGGGTCTATAGAACATGGTCTATAGAACATGGTCTATAGAACATGTACTGGGTCTATAGAACATGGTCTATAGAACATGTACTGGTCTATAGAACATGTAATGGGTCTATAGAACATGGTCTATAGAACATGTACTGGGTCTATAGAACATGTACTGGGTCTATAGAACATGTACTGGGTATATAGAACATGTACTGGGTCTATAGAACATGTACTGGGTCTATAGAACATGTACTGGGTCTATAGAACATGTACTGGGTCTATAGAACATGTACTGGGTCTATAGAACATGTACTGGGTCTATAGAACATGTACTGGGTCTATAGAACATGGTCTATAGAACATGGTCTATAGAACATGTACTGGGTCTATAGAACATGTACTGGGTCTATAGAACATGGTCTATAGAACATGGTCTATAGAACATGGTCTATAGAACATGTACTGGTCTATAGAACATGTACTGGGTCTATAGAACATGGTCTATAGAACATGTACTGGGTCTATAGAACATGTACTGGGTCTATAGAACATGTACTGGGTCTATAGAACATGTACTGGGTCTATAGAACATGGTCTATAGAACATGTACTGGGTCTATAGAACATGGTCTATAGAACATGGTCTATAGAACATGTAATGGGTCTATAGAACATGGTCTATAGAACATGTACTGGGTCTATAGAACATGTACTGGGTCTATAGAACATGTACTGGGTCTATATAACATGTACTGGGTCTATAGAACATGGTCTATAGAACATGGTCTATAGAACATGTACTGGGTCTATATAACATGTACTGGGTCTATAGAACATGTACTGGGTCTATAGAACATGGTCTATAGAACATGGTCTATAGAACATGTACTGGGTCTATAGAACATGTACTGGGTCTATAGAACATGTACTGGGTCTATAGAACATGTACTGGGTCTATAGAACATGGTCTATAGAACATGTACTGGGTCTATAGAACATGTACTGGGTCTATAGAACATGTACTGGGTCTATAGAACATGGTCTATAGAACATGTACTGGGTCTATAGAACATGTACTGGGTCTATAGAACATGTACTGGGTCTATATAACATGTACTGGGTCTACGAAACAATCAACCTTTGGACGAAACATAAAAAACAAAGAATAACAACCACAAGAAAAAAGAACAAACAAAACAAAACTGGAACAATCTTTTATCCAGAGCTTTGTGACTTAAGCAATATTACACGAGAGGGTGTGGGTTAACGTGATTATTGCCACGACAGGGATGCGGTGAGGAACGAGACGAAGTCGAGTTCCGCAAGCATCACTGAAGTGGCAATAATCACGTTAACCCACACCCTCGAGTGTAATATTGCAATTATACAACAGTTACCCTTAAAACTAAGAAAATCGCTGAAAGAATATATTTTTTTAATGACAGATGTAGTCACTACGACCACAAATGTCCCAAGAAACTAGCTAGCCTAGCCACCGAGTTTGCTAGCGCTCTGGGAAAACAGCAGCTGAATTCTTTGTTTTGATTAGGTGGTGAATGGTGCTGGTTTAACCCACGGCTGGAAGGCTGTTTCAACCAATCAGATTGCTTCCTCGAAACGACCTGTGGTATAATAAACCATAAACCTATTGGAACACGACCGACCGACCGGGGCAAGGCGGGGCGGGGCGGGGCGGGGCAAGGCGGGGCGGGGCGGGGCGGGGCAAGGCGGGGCGTTTCCTGAGCGATGTATAGCGGTTTGTTTCTCCACCAACACTACGAGGTTTCTGCGCGACACAACGCAGCTAATAGTGACGGTATGAATGGACCCCCCCCCCCCACACCCGCCTCTCTCTCTCCAGCTTCATTTGTCGTTGATTATTGATATTTTCCGAGTTTTCTAAACTAATAAGTGGCACTATCAAGCATTTGGAAGCGCCGGTTGAGAGTACAGACGGCCTCGCTCTCTCCTAATTGATATTGAGCGGCCGGCTGCGAGGCGAGGACAGCCGGGGAGCCGCCGGCTAATTTGCGGTTTAATCAGCGTCTGTAATGAGAGGCGCTGATTAGCCTAGCGGCTCCGCGACGCACCGCGCGGAGGCACCCCGGAAAATAAAAGAGAGTTACAAGGAACGTCTGTCAGAGTGCGGACATAATTTACCACTAATTGTAATGATTAGAGGCAAACGGGATGACTTTGGACTTCTTTAATGTGTGCGCGTACGTGTGTGTTCGTGTGTGTGCGTGCGTGCGTGCGTGCGTGCGTGTGTGTGTGTGTGTGTGCGCACGTGTGTGTGTGTGTGTGTGTGTGCATGCGTGCGTGCGTGTGTGTGTGTGCGTGCGTGCGTGCGTGCGTGTGTGTGTGTGTGCGCACGTGTGTGTGTGTGTGTGTGTGTGCGTAGGTACT
>NW_027637167.1:23976-28976 GCF_951216825.1 Electrona antarctica | reverse complement strand
TCTATGTAAACTATACATACTATACTATATAATATATTATACATGTGTACTATAAAGTGCTATGACTAAATAAAGTGCAATTCTAGAGCTGTCTACATAACAAGCTATAAGTCTGTTTAAAATACTATCTAAGTCTACATAATGTGCTATCTAAGGGGCTAGGCTAGGGCGAGTGCTACGGGCCATGGTGGAGTCTGAAGAGGTGGGTTTTCAGACTACGGCGGAAGATTGGGAGTGAGGCTGCAGTTCTGACTGCAATGGGAAGTGCATTCCATAGTTTTGGAGCCAGAAGGGAGAAGAGTTTGGGACGTGTGGAGCGTTGTCCCGGCGTTTTTAGTGAAGGTACCTCCAGCTTCCCTGCGTTGGCTGATCTGAGTGAGCGGGAGGGTTTGTAGGGTACGATCATACTTGTGAGATATGGGGGGGCCATGCCTTTGGTTGCTTTGAATGCCAGCATCAGAGTTTTGTATTCTGTGCGGGCAGCGACCGGGAGCCAATGGAGCGAGCGGAGAAGGGGGGAGACGTGTGAGAATTTTGGCTGGTTGAAGACCAAGCGTGCTGCGGCATTTTGGATCAGTTGGAGGGGCTTAAGTGCACATGCCGGTAGGCCAGTAAGGAGGGAGTTGCAATAGTCAAGTTTTGACAAGACTGTTGTCTGGATTAGGAGCTGGGCTGACTCCTGGGTGAGGAACGGTCTAATTCGTCGTATGTTGTAGAGTGTAAACCTACAGGATCTAGTGACAGCTGTGATGTGTGTTTTGAACGAGAGCTGACTGTCCAGGACAACACCAAGGTTCCTGGCTGTCGGGACAGACTTTACCAGGGCGTTGTCTACGGAGATAGTTAGCTCCCGCATAGGGCAGGACTTAGCTGGGAAGAACAGAAGCTCAGTCTTGTCTGGGTTCAGCTTGAGGTGGTTGGAAGACATCCACTGTGAGATGTCAGCCAGGCATGCAGTGATGCGCTCTTCTACCTGGGTGGCAGAGGGGGGGAAGGATAGAAACAGTTGTGTGGCCTACACTTGTCCTATAGGAATACACCTGTCCTATAGGCCTACACCTGTCCTATAGGCCTACACCTGTCCTATAGGACTACACCTGTCCTATAGGACTACACCTGTCCTATAGGACACACTTGTCCTATAGGACTACACCTGTCCTATAGGCCTACACTTGTCCTATAGGACTACACCTGTCCTATAGGACTACACCTGTCCTATAGGCCTACACCTGTCCTATAGGCCTACACCTGTCCTTTAGGACTACACCTGTCCTATAGGACTACACCTATCCTATAGGCCTACACCTGTCATATAGGCCTACACCTGTCATATAGGCCTACACCTGTCCTTTAGGACTACACCTGTCCTTTAGGACTACACCTGTCCTATAGGCCTACACCTGTCCTATAGGACTACACCTGTCCTTTAGGACTACACCTGTCCTTTAGGGCAGGTGTAGGCCTACACCTGTCCTATAGGCCTACACCTGTCCTATAGGCCTACACCTGTCCTATAGGCCTACACCTGTCCTATAGGCCTACACCTGTCCTATAGGACTACACCTGTCCTATAGGCCTACACCTGTCCTATAGGACTACACCTGTCCTATAGGCCTACACCTGTCCTTTAGGACTACACCTGTCCTTTAGGACTACACCTGTCCTTTAGGGCAGGTGTAGGCCTACACCTGTCCTATAGGCCTACACCTGTCCTATAGGACTACACCTGTCCTATAGGCCTACACCTGTCATATAGGCCTACACCTGTCATATAGGCCTACACCTGTCCTTTAGGACTACACCTGTCCTTTAGGACTACACCTGTCCTAAAGGCCTACACCTGTCCTATAGGACTACACCTGTCCTATAGGCCTACACCTGTCCTATAGGCCTGTCCTATAGGACTACACCTGTCCTATAGGCCTATACCTGTCCTATAGGCCTACACCTGTCCTATAGGCCTACACCTGTCCTTTAGGACTACACCTGTCCTATAGGCCTACACCTGTCCTATAGGAGTACACCTGTCCTATAGGCCTACACCTGTCCTATAGGCCTACACCTGTCCTATAGGACTACACCTGTCCTATAGGCCTACACCTGTCCTATAGGAGTACACCTGTCCTATAGGCCTACACCTGTCCTATAGGCCTACACCTGTCCTATAGGCCTACACCTGTCCTTTAGGACTACACCTGTCCTATAGGAGTACACCTGTCCTATAGGCCTACACCTGTCCTTTAGGACTACACCTGTCCTATAGGAGTACACCTGTCCTATAGGACTACACCTGTCCTATAGGAGTACACCTGTCCTATAGGACAGGTGTAGGCCTACACCTGTCCTATAGGCCTACACCTGTCCTATAGGCCTACACCTGTCCTATAGGCCTACACCTGTCCTATAGGACTACACCTGTCCTATAGGACTACACCTGTCCTATAGAACTACACCTGTCCTTTAGGACTACACCTGTCCTATAGGCCTACACCTGTCCTTTAGGACTACACCTGTCCTATAGGCCTACACCTGTCCTATAGGCCTACACCTGTCATATAGGCCTACACCTGTCATATAGGCCTACACCTGTCCTATAGGACTACACCTGACCTATAGGACTACACCTGTCCTTTAGGACTACACCTGTCCTTTAGGAGTACACCTGTCCTATAGGCCTACACCTGTCCTTTAGGAGTACACCTGTCCTATAGGACTACACCTGTCCTATAGGCCTACACCTGTCCTTTAGGACTACACCTGTCCTATAGGAGTACACCTGTCCTATAGGAGTACACCTGTCCTATAGGACAGGTGTAGGCCTACACCTGTCCTATAGGCCTACACCTGTCCTATATGCCTACACCTGTCCTATAGGAGGACACCTGTCCTATAGGCCTACACCTTTCCTATAGGACTACACCTGTCCTATAGGACTACACCTGTCCTATAGAACTACACCTGTCCTTTAGGACTACACCTGTCCTATAGGCCTACACCTGTCCTTTAGGACTACACCTGTCCTATAGGCCTACACCTGTCCTATAGGCCTACACCTGTCATATAGGCCTACACCTGTCCTATAGGACTACACCTGTCCTTTAGGACTACACCTGTCCTTTAGGAGTACACCTGTCCTATAGGCCTACACCTGTCCTTTAGGAGTACACCTGTCCTATAGGACTACACCTGTCCTATAGGACTACACCTGTCCTTTAGGAGTACACCTGTCCTATAGGCCTACACCTGTCCTATAGGCCTACACCTGTCCTTTAGGACTACACCTGTCCTATAGGACTACACCTGTCCTATAGGACTACACCTGTCCTATAGGCCTACACCTGTCCTATAGGACTACACCTGTCCTATAGGACTACACCTGTCCTATAGAACTACACCTGTCCTTTAGGACTACACCTGTCCTTTAGGACTACACCTGTCCTATAGGCCTACACCTGTCCTATAGGCCTACACCTGTCATATAGGCCTACACCTGTCCTATAGGACTACACCTGTCCTATAGGACTACACCTGTCCTTTAGGACTACACCTGTCCTTTAGGAGTACACCTGTCCTATAGGCCTACACCTGTCCTTTAGGAGTACACCTGTCCTATAGGACTACACCTGTCCTATAGGACTACACCTGTCCTATAGGCCTACACCTGTCCTATAGGCCTACACCTGTCCTTTAGGAGTACACCTGTCCTATAGGCCTACACCTGTCCTATAGGCCTACACCTGTCCTATAGGCCTACACCTGTCCTATAGGACTACACCTGTCCTTTAGGACTACACCTGTCCTATAGGACTACACCTGTCCTATAGGACTACACCTGTCCTTTAGGAGTACACCTGTCCTATAGGCCTACACCTGTCCTATAGGCCTACACCTGTCCTTTAGGACTACACCTGTCCTATAGGACTACACCTGTCCTATAGGACTACACCTGTCCTATAGGAGTACACCTGTCCTATAGGCCTACACCTGTCCTATAGGAGTACACCTGTCCTATAGGCCTACACCTGTCCTATAGGCCTACACCTGTCCTATAGGCCTACACCTGTCCTATAGGACTACACCTGTCCTATAGGCCTACACCTGTCCTATAGGACTACACCTGTCCTATAGGAGTACACCTGTCCTATAGGAGTACACCTGTCCTATAGGCCTACACCTGTCCTTTAGGACTACACCTGTCCTATAGGAGTACACCTGTCCTATAGGACTACACCTGTCCTATAGGAGTACAACCTGTCCTATAGGAGTACACCTGTCCTATAGGCCTACACCTGTCCTTTAGGACTACACCTGTCCTATATTCCAATCTGGCTTCAGAACATCCCACTCCACTGACACATGCCTCTTCTATTTGAGCGACCACATCAAACACGAGGTGGATGCTGGCAAATACTGCGGCATGGTCAAGCTGGACCTCCAAAAGGCTTTTGACACTGTGAACCACTCCATATTGGTTAACAAGCTAAAAGCTATTGGTTTTGATCATCGCACATCAGTGAGCTGGATGCAATCCTACCTGGAGGGGAGAGAACACAGCTCACCCTCCCAGTGAGCTGTGGTGTTCCACAAGGAAGCATACTAGGGTCTTTACTGTTCCTAATATATGTAAACGACATGACATCAGCTTGTGACTGCAATTTGTTCCTGTTCGCAGATGACTCGGCACTGCTAGTCTCGGACAGGAACATACTGCAGGTTGAAAAGGCCCTCAGCTCTGAACTCGGTAGAATCTGCACCTGGCTCGCTGATAACAAACTATCTTTACACCTGGGAAAAACTGAATCCATTCTCTTTGGATCAAATCGTAATCTCAGCAAGGCAGATGGCTTCTTGGTTAGAGTGGGTGACAATATTATCACACGAAAAGATGAAATTACCTACCTAGGTTCCATCCTGGAGGCTAATCTTTCCGGTGATAAGATGGCCACCAACGTAATCAAAAAAGTCAACCAAAGAATAAGATTCCTATACAGGATCTCCTC
>NW_027637167.1:22500-23776 GCF_951216825.1 Electrona antarctica | reverse complement strand
CTGGGTCTATATAACATGTACTGGGTCTATATAACATGTACTGGGTCTATATAACATGTACTGGGTCTATAGAACATGTACTGGGTCTATAGAACATGTACTGGGTCTATATAACATGTACTGGGTCTACGAAACAATCAACCTTTGGACGAAACATAAAAAACAAAGAATAACAACCACAGAAAAAAGAACAAACAAAACAAAACTGGAACAATCTTTATCCAGAGCTTTGTGACTTAAGCAATATTACACGAGAGGGTGTGGTTAACGTGATTATTGCCACGACAGGGATGCGGTGAGGAACGAGACGAAGTCGAGTTCCGCAAGCATCACTGAAGTGGCAATAATCACGTTAACCCACACCCTCGAGTGTAATATTGCAATTATACAACAGTTACCCTTAAAACTAAGAAAATCGCTGAAAGAATATATTTTTTTAATGACAGATGTAGTCACTACGACCACAAATGTCCCAAGAAACTAGCTAGCCTAGCCACCGAGTTTGCTAGCGCTCTGGGAAAACAGCAGCTGAATTCTTTGTTTTGATTAGGTGGTGAATGGTGCTGGTTTAACCCACGGCTGGAAGGCTGTTTCAACCAATCAGATTGCTTCCTCGAAACGACCTGTGGTATAATAAACCATAAACCTATTGGAACACGACCGACCGACCGGGGCAAGGCGGGGGCAAGGCGGGGCGGGGCGGGGCGGGGCGGGGCGGGGCGGGGCGGGGCGGGGCGTTTCCTGAGCGATGTATAGCGGTTTGTTTCTCCACCAACACTACGAGGTTTCTGCGCGACACAACGCAGCTAATAGTGACGGTATGAATGGAGGGAACATCCTGCCTCTCCCTCCCCCTCCCCCCCCCCCCCCCCCCCCACCCCCGCCTCTCTCTCTCCAGCTTCATTTGTCGTTGATTATTGGTATTTTCCGAGTTTTCTAAACTAATAAGTGGCACTATCAAGCATTTGGAAGCGCCGGTTGAGAGTACAGACGGCCTCGCTCTCTCCTAATTGATATTGAGCGGCCGGCTGCGAGGCGAGGACAGCCGGGGAGCCGCCGGCTAATTTGCGGTTTAATCAGCGTCTGTAATGAGAGGCGCTGATTAGCCTAGCGGCTCCGCGACGCACCGCGCGGAGGCACCCCGGAAAATAAAAGAGAGTTACAAGGAACGTCTGTCAGAGTGCGGACATAATTTACCACTAATTGTAATGATTAGAGGCAAACGGGATGACTTTGGACTTCTTTAATGTGTGCGCGTACGTGTGTGTTCGTGTGT
>NW_027637167.1:2500-17500 GCF_951216825.1 Electrona antarctica | reverse complement strand
ATAGGACTACACCTGTCCTTTAGGACTACACCTGTCCTATAGGACTACACCTGTCCTATAGGACACACTTGTCCTATAGGACTACACCTGTCCTATAGGACTACACCTGTCCTATAGGACACACTTGTCCTATAGGACTACACACTTGTCCTATAGGACTACACCTGTCCTATAGGACTACACCTGTCCTTTAGGACTACACCTGTCCTATAGGACTACACCTGTCCTATAGGACTACACCTGTCCTATAGGACTACACCTGTCCTATAGGACACACTTGTCCTATAGGACTACACCTGTCCTATAGGACTACACCTGTCCTTTAGGACTACACCTGTCCTATAGGACTACACCTGTCCTATAGGACTACACCTGTCCTATAGGCCTACACCTGTCCTATAGGACTACACCTGTCCTTTAGGACTACACCTGTCCTATAGGACTACACCTGTCCTATAGGACTACACCTGTCCTATAGGACTACACCTGTCCTATAGGAGTACACCTGTCCTATAGGCCTACACCTGTCCTATAGGACTACACCTGTCCTATAGGACTACACCTGTCCTATAGGACACACTTGTCCTTTAGGACTACACCTGTCCTATAGGACTACACCTGTCCTTTATGCCTACACCTGTCCTATAGGCCTACACCTGTCCTATAGGCCTACACCTGTCCTATAGGCCTACACCTGTCCTTTAGGACTACACCTGTCCTATAGGCCTACACCTGTCCTATAGGAGTACACCTGTCCTATAGGCCTACACCTGTCCTATAGGAGTACACCTGTCCTATAGGCCTACACCTGTCCTATAGGAGTACACCTGTCCTATAGGCCTACACCTGTCATATAGGACTACACCTGTCCTATAGGCCTACACCTGTCCTATAGGCCTACACCTGTCCTATAGGACTACACCTGTCCTATAGGCCTACACCTGTCCTTTAGGACTACACCTGTCCTATAGGAGTACACCTGTCCTATAGGAGTACACCTGTACTTTAGGACTACACCTGTCCTATAGGAGTACACCTGTCCTATAGGACTACACCTGTCCTATAGGAGTACACCTGTCCTATAGGAGTACACCTGTCCTATAGGCCTACACCTGTCCTTTAGGACTACACCTGTCCTATATTCCAATCTGGCTTCAGAACATCCCACTCCACTGACACATGCCTCTTCTATTTGAGCGACCACATCAAACACGAGGTGGATGCTGGCAAATACTGCGGCATGGTCAAGCTGGACCTCCAAAAGGCTTTTGACACTGTGAACCACTCCATATTGGTTAACAAGCTAAAAGCTATTGGTTTTGATCATCGCACATCAGTGAGCTGGATGCAATCCTACCTGGAGGGGAGAGAACACAGCTCACCCTCCCAGTGAGCTGTGGTGTTCCACAAGGAAGCATACTAGGGTCTTTACTGTTCCTAATATATGTAAACGACATGACATCAGCTTGTGACTGCAATTTGTTCCTGTTCGCAGATGACTCGGCACTGCTAGTCTCGGACAGGAACATACTGCAGGTTGAAAAGGCCCTCAGCTCTGAACTCGGTAGAATCTGCACCTGGCTCGCTGATAACAAACTATCTTTACACCTGGGAAAAACTGAATCCATTCTCTTTGGATCAAATCGTAATCTCAGCAAGGCAGATGGCTTCTTGGTTAGAGTGGGTGACAATATTATCACACGAAAAGATGAAATTACCTACCTAGGTTCCATCCTGGAGGCTAATCTTTCCGGTGATAAGATGGCCACCAACGTAATCAAAAAAGTCAACCAAAGAATAAGATTCCTATACAGGATCTCCTCACTGGTCGACATAAACACCTTGAAGACCTTAACAGGAGCCCTCGTACAAGGTTTCTTCGACTATGCATGCACCTCTTGGTACCACAGCAACCCAAAGGCCCTTAAAACAAGGCTCCAGACTTCCCAAAACAAACTGGTCAGGCTCCTACTTGGCCTCACCCCCCGAACCCACCTCACCCCTGCCCAATTTGACAGGCTGGAATGGCTTAGGGTTGACGACATAGTACAGCATCTTGCAATGGGTCTGGTCCACAAGATTCGATACACCACCAAGATACCCATATACCTGTCTAAATACTTCACCAAGATACCCATGTACCCGTCTAAATACTTCACTAAGATACCCATGTACCTGTATAAATACTTCACTAAGATACCCATGTACCTGTCTAAATACTTCACTAAGATACCCATGTACCTGTCTAAATACTTCACCAAGATACCCATGTACCTGTCTAAAGACTTCACTAAGATACCCATGTACCTGTATAAATACTTCACTAAGATACCAATGTACCTGTCTAAATACTTCACTAAGATACCCATGTACCTGTCTAAATACTTCCTTAATGTCAACAAAGTCCACACCCACAACACCAGAGGGAGTTCAACAAACCGCTCCTATGCCACCAAAATGTGGAACACCCTACCAACAGTCATTAAGACATGCAAATCCCTTGACGCCTTCAAAAACGCTCTCAAAGGGCACCTACGGACGGCTGCAATTCGAAACTGGCCCCCGTAAAATCTGAATCCCCCCACCTTTTCCCCTCACTGTATATGTTTATTTTCCCTTTTTACCTCCATTATGATGAATTCCTGTTCTGTTCTTTGTATATATAGAAGTGTCTATTTGTACGTCTCTAAATGTTTTGATGAATTGAACATGGTAGACCCTCTTGTAAACAAGTGTAATGCTTAATTGGGTCGTCCACTCACAGTTAACAGCCTTTGTATTGAGTCTGTGCTTGAAATGTACTGTAATTCTGCAAACTGTTAATAAATATTTAAATCAATCAATCAATCAATCAAAACCATGTGCAACCCAGATTCGGCACAAACAAGGGACTAAATTCATTTTGCACCTATGCCACCAAAATGTGGAACACCCTACCAACAGTCATTAAGACATGCAAATCCCTTGACTCCTTCAAAACCGCTCTCAAAGGGCACCTACGGACGGCTGCAATTCGAAACTGGCCCCCATAAAATCTGAAATTCCCCCCCACCACCCACCCCTTTTTCCCCTCACTGTATATGCTTTTTCCCTTTTTTCCTCCTCTATGATGATTTCCTGTTTTTGGCTTTATAGTCTATTTGTACGTCTCTAAATGTTTTGATGAATTGAACAAGGTGGACCCTCTTGTAAACAAGTGTAATGCTTTATGGTGTCGTCCACTCACAGTTAACAGTCTTTGTATTGAGTTGTGCTTGAAATGTACTGGAATTCTGCAATCAGACAAGCTGCTCCATGGCTGTCTTCTGCCCTCTTCTCCCCCGGATTGTGAATCGTATCGTAACGTATCGCCATAATGAACCGATATGGTCCATGTATCATACCATGTACCGTGTGCGTGTGTGTGTTTGCGCGTGTGCGTGTGCACGTGCGTGCATTCCTAGTGGATGTAGGAATTGTAACCTCGGACAGCGGTCCCAAAGCGTCCATCAAAACAAAGACCTCTCTCTCTCTCTCTCTCTCTACCACTGTGTCTTCAAAGGCCCTGAGGGCTTCACACACACACACACACACACACACACACACACACACACACACACACACACACACACACACACACACACACACACACACACACACACACACACACACACACACACACACACACACCACACACACACACACACACACACACCACACACACACCACACACACACACCCCACACACACACACACACACACACCACACACACACCACACACACACACCCCACACACACACACACACACACACACACACACACACACACACACACACACACACACACACACACACACACACACACACACACACACACACACACAACACTTGACCCCACTGCTCTTGTCTAGCTGTCTGTGATTCAAACGATAGCCTGTATATTTACTGCTGAACCAATCGGAAGCTTGGAACCCCTTGGGCTATGGGAACGTGGCGTATTGTTGTCGAGGCCATGGGGACGTTATTTATAGCACTGGTTCCCAAAGTGTGGTCCGGGGACCCCCCCGGGGTCATTGAGGGAGTTCCAGGGGGTCCCCAGCTAAATTATATAGTTAGGAACTAAATGGACCCTTATGGGTCTGTAACTATGAGAGTGTACAAACGGAACCAAATGGACCCTTATGGGTCTGTAACTCTGAGAGTGTACAAACGGAACCAAATGGACCCTAACGGGTCCCAAGTATCTTTTACTAGGGCCTTCAAATATACAGAACTTGTCCAACAGATGGAAGGCAATTTACCTTTTTACTAATACAATAATATAAAGGAAACTGGTTAATATGTGTCACTGTCACTTTCAAAGCGTAATGTAGTTTCCCCGGGCAGCGCTCGGGGGGGGGGGGGGGGGGGGGGGGGGGGTCCCTGGAACCACACCCAGACAGCGCTGGTTGGCAGGTATCAATACACTTTTAGACTGACATGTTTGTGCCAGCATGGATGATTACATTTACTTATTGATCGCCTCTTGTCTTGATTGTTTAAACATGACGCCATGGACCGCTATGCTCCATAACAGGCTTGATAAGCCCAAAGCTTATTGATACCGGGTACTCAATAAGCCCAAAGCTTATTGATACCGGGTACTCAATAAGCTTGTTATCGGAATTTCTCGGGTATCGGTTATGGAGCTCCATCCCTACTTATGGGGGTCCACAGGGCTAATGACCGAGTGTCATTTTGGGGGTCCTTGACATGGAAAAGCAAGGATCACATTCAACATCTGAAATACAATCTGGAAAGCAAAAGACATATCACACGAGACCAAACTGCAAATCTTCAACTGAAACGTCAAATCCACCCTACTATACAGTTCAGAAACCTGGAAGATAACTACCAACATACTCAACAAAATACAGACATTCTTCAACTGCTGCCTCCGACGCCTCCTAGGGGTCTACTGGCCCAACCTGTGGGACCTCCTAGGAGTCTACTGGCCCAACCTGTGGGACCTCCTAGGAGTCTACTGGCCCAACCTGTGGGACCTCCTAGGAGTCTACTGGCCCAACCTGTGGGACCTCCTAGGAGTCTACTGGCCCAACCTGTGGGACCTCCTAGGGGTCTACTGGCCCAACCTGTGGGACCTCCTAGGGGTCTACTGGCCCAACCTGTGGGACCTCCTAGGGGTCTACTGGCCCAACCTGTGGGACCTCCTAGGGGTCTACTGGCCCAACCTGTGGGACCTCCTAGGAGTCTACTGGCCCAACCTGTGGGACCTCCTAGGGGTCTACTGGCCCAACCTGTGGGACCTCCTAGGGGTCTACTGGCCCAACCTGTGGGACCTCCTAGGGGTCTACTGGCCCAACCTGTGGGACCTCCTAGGGGTCTACTGGCCCAACCTGTGGGACCTCCTAGGAGTCTACTGGCCCAACCTGTGGGACCTCCTAGGGGTCTACTGGCCCAACCTGTGGGACCTCCTAGGGGTCTACTGGCCCAACCTGTGGGACCTCCTAGGGGTCTACTGGCCCAACCTGTGGGACCTCCTAGGAGTCTACTGGCCCAACCTGTGGGACCTCCTAGGGGTCTACTGGCCCAACCTGTGGGACCTCCTAGGGGTCTACTGGCCCAACCTGTGGGACCTCCTAGGAGTCTACTGGCCCAACCTGTGGGACCTCCTAGGGGTCTACTGGCCCAACCTGTGGGACCTCCTAGGGGTCTACTGGCCCAACCTGTGGGACCTCCTAGGGGTCTACTGGCCCAACCTGTGGGACCTCCTAGGGGTCTACTGGCCCAACCTGTGGGACCTCCTAGGGGTCTACTGGCCCAACCTGTGGGACCTCCTAGGAGTCTACTGGCCCAACCTGTGGGACCTCCTAGGGGTCTACTGGCCCAACCTGTGGGACCTCCTAGGAGTCTACTGGCCCAACCTGTGGGACCTCCTAGGGGTCTACTGGCCCAACCTGTGGGACCTCCTAGGGGTCTACTGGCCCAACCTGTGGGACCTCCTAGGGGTCTACTGGCCCAACCTGTGGGACCTCCTAGGGGTCTACTGGCCCAACCTGTGGGACCTCCTAGGGGTCTACTGGCCCAACCTGTGGGACCTCCTAGGGGTCTACTGGCCCAACCTGTGGGACCTCCTAGGAGTCTACTGGCCCAACCTGTGGGACCTCCTAGGGGTCTACTGGCCCAACCTGTGGGACCTCCTAAGAGTCTACTGGCCCAACCTGTGGGACCTCCTAGGGGTCTACTGGCCCAACCTGTGGGACCTCCTAGGGGTCTACTGGCCCAACCTGTGGGACCTCCTAGGAGTCTACTGGCCCAACCTGTGGGACCTCCTAGGGGTCTACTGGCCCAACCTGTGGGACCTCCTAGGGGTCTACTGGCCCAACCTGTGGGACCTCCTAGGGGTCTACTGGCCCAACCTGTGGGACCTCCTAGGGGTCTACTGGCCCAACCTGTGGGACCTCCTAGGGGTCTACTGGCCCAACCTGTGGGACCTCCTAGGAGTCTACTGGCCCAACCTGTGGGACCTCCTAGGGGTCTACTGGCCCAACCTGTGGGACCTCCTAGGGGTCTACTGGCCCAACCTGTGGGACCTCCTAGGGGTCTACTGGCCCAACCTGTGGGACCTCCTAGGAGTCTACTGGCCCAACCTGTGGGACCTCCTAGGGGTCTACTGGCCCAACCTGTGGGACCTCCTAGGGGTCTACTGGCCCAACCTGTGGGACCTCCTAAGGGTCTACTGGCCCAACCTGTGGGACCTCCTAGGGGTCTACTGGCCCAACCTGTGGGACCTCCTAGGAGTCTACTGGCCCAACCTGTGGGACCTCCTAGGGGTCTACTGGCCCAACCTGTGGGACCTCCTAGGGGTCTACTGGCCCAACCTGTGGGACCTCCTAGGAGTCTACTGGCCCAACCTGTGGGACCTCCTAGGAGTCTACTGGGCCCCAACACCATATCCAACGCCAACCTGTGGGACCTCACTTCACAAGACCACAATAGAATCACAGACCAGGAGGAGGAAATGGACATGGATAGGACACACACACACACACACTGCGAAGACACAACAGATCAATCACAAAACATTCACTAACATGGAACCCACAAGGCAAGAGGAAGAGATGAAGGCCTAGAGCCACCTGGAGCAGAACCACAGAGCAGGAGGTGAAGACACTAGGGCTGTCATGGCAACACCTGGAGCAGAACCACAGAGCAGGAGGTGAAGACACTAGGGCTGTCATGGCAACAGCTGGAGCAGAACCACAGAGCAGGAGGTGAAGACACTAGGGCTGTCATGGCAACACCTGGAGCAGAACCACAGAGCAGGAGGTGAAGACACTAGGGCTGTCATGGCAACACCTGGAGCAGAACCACAGAGCAGGAGGTGAAGACACTAGGGCTGTCATGGCAACAGCTGGAGCAGAACCACAGAGCAGGAGGTGAAGACACTAGGGCTGTCATGGCAACAGCTGGAGCAGAACCACAGAGCAGGAGGTGAAGACACTAGGGCTGTCATGGCAACACCTGGAGCAGAACCACAGAGCAGGAGGTGAAGACACTAGGGCTGTCATGGCAACAGCTGGAGCAGAACCACAGAGCAGGAGGTGAAGACACTAGGGCTGTCATGGCAACAGCTGGAGCAGAACCACAGAGCAGGAGGTGAAGACACTAGGGCTGTCATGGCAACACCTGGAGCAGAACCACAGAGCAGGAGGTGAAGACACTAGGGCTGTCATGGCAACAGCTGGAGCAGAACCACAGAGCAGGAGGTGAAGACACTAGGGCTGTCATGGCAACAGCTGGAGCAGAACCACAGAGCAGGAGGTGAAGACACTAGGGCTGTCATGGCAACAGGGGATGGAGGAGACTCATCAATGGCCTATTATATGTTCCTCAGGGAATTTAAAGGCCTAAGCAAGTTGACATGAAAACGTTTTGGAACCAGTGGTTCCTATTGGTCTGATGCTCCATCACTAGAACCAGTGGTTCCTATTGGTCTGATGCTCCATCACTATAACCAGCTCCTATTGGTCTGATGCTCCATCACTATAACCAGTTCCTATTGGTCTGATGCTCCATCACTATAACCAGGGGTTCCTATTGGTCTGATGCTCCATCACTATAACCAGAGGTTCCTATTGGTCTGATGCTCCATCACTATAACCAGAGGTTCCTATTGGTGTGATGCTCCATCACTGACCAGTGGTTCCTATTGGTCTGATGCTCCATCACTGACCAGTGGTTCCTATTGGTCTGATGCTCCATCACTGACCAGTGGTTCCTATTGGTCTGATGCTCCATCACTATAACCAGTTCCTATTGGTCTGATGCTCCATCACTATAACCAGAGGTTCCTATTGGTCTGATGCTCCATCACTATAACCAGAGGTTCCTATTGGTCTGATGCTCCATCACTAGAACCAGTGGTTCCTATTGGTCTGATGCTCCATCACTAGAACCAGTGGTTCCTATTGGTCTGATGCTCCATCACTATAACCAGAGGTTCCTATTGGTCTGATGCTCCATCACTGACCAGTGGTTCCTATTGGTCTGATGCTCCATCACTAGAACCAGTGGTTCCTATTGGTCTGATGCTCCATCACTGACCAGTGGTTCCTATTGGTCTGATGCTCCATCACTATAACCAGGGGTTCCTATTGGTCTGATGCTCCATCACTATAACCAGAGGTTCCTATTGGTCTGATGCTCCATCACTGACCAGTGGTTCCTATTGGTCTGATGCTCCATCACTAGAACCAGTGGTTCCTATTGGTCTGATGCTCCATCACTGACCAGTGGTTCCTATTGGTCTGATGCTCCATCACTATAACCAGGGGTTCCTATTGGTCTGATGCTCCATCACTATAACCAGAGGTTCCTATTGGTCTGATGCTCCATCACTATAACCAGGGGTTCCTATTGGTCTGATGCTCCATCACTATAACCAGAGGTTCCTATTGGTCTGATGCTCCATCACTATAACCAGAGGTTCCTATTGGTCTGATGCTCCATCACTATAACCAGAGGTTCCTATTGGTCTGATGCTCCATCACTGACCAGTGGTTCCTATTGGTCTGATGCTCCATCACTGACCAGTGGTTCCTATTGGTCTGATGCTCCATCACTGACCAGTGGTTCCTATTGGTCTGATGCTCCATCACTATAACCAGTTCCTATTGGTCTGATGCTCCATCACTATAACCAGAGGTTCCTATTGGTCTGATGCTCCATCACTATAACCAGAGGTTCCTATTGGTCTGATGCTCCATCACTAGAACCAGTGGTTCCTATTGGTCTGATGCTCCATCACTAGAACCAGTGGTTCCTATTGGTCTGATGCTCCATCACTATAACCAGAGGTTCCTATTGGTCTGATGCTCCATCACTATAACCAGAGGTTCCTATTGGTCTGATGCTCCATCACTATAACCAGGGGTTCCTATTGGTCTGATGCTCCATCACTATAACCAGTTCCTATTGGTCTGATGCTCCATCACTATAACCAGAGGTTCCTATTGGTCTGATGCTCCATCACTGACCAGTGGTTCCTATTGGTCTGATGCTCCATCACTATAACCAGGGGTTCCTATTGGTCTGATGCTCCATCACTATAACCAGAGGTTCCTATTGGTCTGATGCTCCATCACTATAACCAGGGGTTCCTATTGGTCTGATGCTCCATCACTATAACCAGAGGTTCCTATTGGTCTGATGCTCCATCACTATAACCAGAGGTTCCTATTGGTCTGATGCTCCATCACTATAACCAGAGGTTCCTATTGGTCTGATGCTCCATCACTATAACCAGAGGTTCCTATTGGTCTGATGCTCCATCACTGACCAGTGGTTCCTATTGGTCTGATGCTCCATCACTATAACCAGGGGTTCCTATTGGTCTGATGCTCCATCACTATAACCAGTTCCTATTGGTCTGATGCTCCATCACTGACCAGTGGTTCCTATTGGTCTGATGCTCCATCACTATAACCAGGGGTTCCTATTGGTCTGATGCTCCATCACTATAACCAGTTCCTATTGGTCTGATGCTCCATCACTATAACCAGGGGTTCCTATTGGTCTGATGCTCCATCACTATAACCAGTTCCTATTGGTCTGATGCTCCATCACTGACCAGTGGTTCCTATTGGTCTGATGCTCCATCACTATAACCAGAGGTTCCTATTGGTCTGATGCTCCATCACTATAACCAGAGGTTCCTATTGGTCTGATGCTCCATCACTAGAACCAGTCGTTCCTATTGGTCTGATGCTCCATCACTATAACCAGAGGTTCCTATTGGTCTGATGCTCCATCACTGACCAGTGGTTCCTATTGGTCTGATGCTCCATCACTATAACCAGAGGTTCCTATTGGTCTGATGCTCCATCACTATAACCAGAGGTTCCTATTGGTCTGATGCTCCATCACTGACCAGTGGTTCCTATTGGTCTGATGCTCCATCACTGACCAGTGGTTCCTATTGGTCTGATGCTCCATCACTATAACCAGTCGTTCCTATTGGTCTGATGCTCCATCACTGACCAGTGGTTCCTATTGGTCTGATGCTCCATCACTATAACCAGTCGTTCCTATTGGTCTGATGCTCCATCACTATAACCAGGGGTTCCTATTGGTCTGATGCTCCATCACTGACCAGAGGTTCCTATTGGTCTGATGCTCCATCACTATAACCAGCTCCTATTGGTCTGATGCTCCATCACTATAACCAGAGGTTCCTATTGGTCTGATGCTCCATCACTATAACCAGAGGTTCCTATTGGTCTGATGCTCCATCACTATAACCAGAGGTTCCTATTGGTCTGATGCTCCATCACTATAACCAGAGGTTCCTATTGGTCTGATGCTCCATCACTATAACCAGAGGTTCCTATTGGTCTGATGCTCCATCACTATAACCAGAGGTTCCTATTGGTCTGATGCTCCATCACTATAACCAGGGGTTCCTATTGGTCTGATGCTCCATCACTATAACCAGTCGTTCCTATTGGTCTGATGCTCCATCACTATAACCAGAGGTTCCTATTGGTCTGATGCTCCATCACTAACTAGGGCTGCACGATTATGAAATTATGACCGATCTCCGATTATTCGCATGAAGGGTCATATTCTGCCGATACCGATTCTGACCAATTCCGATATTCTACAGAGGACCACAATGGAAACAAGCCTTATAGGCCCTATAGGGGCTTAATTGGACCAAAGCCTGTTAACCCATTCTGACCCGAGATCAGATTCTAAAAATGTCTTCTACATCCTGACAGTTTTCTGAAAAAGCTATGTTTCTATGTGAGTCGTTCTTCGGATTTTCAAAAATATCAGACCTACAAGCTCATAGCGCGCCACTCGGTGGCGCGCTATGAGCTTGTAGGTCTGATATTTTTTAGCTCTATTTATATATAAAATACACTGGAGTCGATGAGAGCTCAGTGACCAGCTCTATTTATATATAAAATACACTGGAGTCGATGAGAGCTCAGTGACCACCTCTATTTATATATAAAATACACTGGAGTCGAGGAGAGCTCAGTGACCAGCTCTATTTATATATAAAATACACTGGAGTCGATGAGAGCTCAGTGACCAGCTCTATTTATATATAAAATACACTGGAGTCGATGAGAGCTCGGTGACCAGCTCTATTTATATATAAAATACACTGGAGTCGATGAGAGCTCGGTGACCAGCTCTATTTATATATAAAATACACTGGAGTCGATGAGAGCTCGGTGACCAGCTCTATTTATATATAAAATACACTGGAGTCGATGAGAGCTCGGTGACCAGCTCTATTTATATATAAAATACACTGGAGTCGATGAGAGCTCGGTGACCAGCTCTATTTATATATAAAATACACTGGAGTCGATGAGAGCTCGGTGACCAGCTCTATTTATATATAAAATACACTGGAGTCGATGAGAGCTCGGTGACCAGCTCTATTTATATATAAAATACACTGGAGTCGATGAGAGCTCGGTGACCAGCTCTATTTATATATAAAATACACTGGAGTCGATGAGAGCTCGGTGACCAGCTCTATTTATATATAAAATACACTGGAGTCGATGAGAGCTCGGTGACCAGCTCTATTTATATATAAAATACACTGGAGTCGATGAGAGCTCGGTGACCAGCTCTATTTATATATAAAATACACTGGAGTCGATGAGAGCTCGGTGACCAGCTCTATTTATATATAAAATACACTGGAGTCGATGAGAGCTCGGTGACCAGCTCTATTTATATATAAAATACACTGGAGTCGATGAGAGCTCGGTGACCAGCTCTATTTATATATAAAATACACTGGAGTCGATGAGAGCTCGGTGACCAGCTACATTTATATATAAAATACACTGGAGTCGATGAGAGCTCGGTGACCAGCTCTATTTATATATAAAATACACTGGAGTCGATGAGAGCTCGGTGACCAGCTCTATTTATATATAAAATACACTGGAGTCAATGAGAGCTCGGTGACCAGCTCTATTTATATATAAAATACACTGGAGTCAATGAGAGCTCAGTGACCAGCTCTATTTATATATAAAATACACTGGAGTCAATGAGAGCCCAGTGACCAGCTCTATTTATATATAAAATACACTGGAGTCAATGAGAGCCCAGTGACCAGCTCTATTTATATATAAAATACACTGGAGTCAATGAGAGCCCAGTGACCAGCTCTATTTATATATAAAATACACTGGAGTCGATGAGAGCCCAGTGACCAGCTCTATTTATATATAAAATACACTGGAGTCGATGAGAGCCCAGTGACCAGCTCTATTTATATATAAAATACACTGGAGTCGATGAGAGCTCAGTGACCAGCTCTATTTATATATAAAATACACTGGAGTCGATGAGAGCTCGGTGACCAGCTCTATTTATATATAAAATACACTGGAGTCGATGAGAGCTCGGTGACCAGCTCTATTTATATATAAAATACACTGGAGTCGATGAGAGCTCGGTGACCAGCTCTATTTATATATAAAATACACTGGAGTCGATGAGAGCTCGGTGACCAGCTCTATTTATATATAAAATACACTGGAGTCGATGAGAGCTCGGTGACCAGCTCTATTTATATATAAAATACACTGGAGTCGATGAGAGCTCGGTGACCAGCTCTATTTATATATAAAATACACTGGAGTCGATGAGAGCTCGGTGACCAGCTCTATTTATATATAAAATACACTGGAGTCGATGAGAGCTCGGTGACCAGCTCTATTTATATATAAAATACACTGGAGTCAATGAGAGCTCGGTGACCAGCTCTATTTATATATAAAATACACTGGAGTCAATGAGAGCTCGGTGACCAGCTCTATTTATATATAAAATACACTGGAGTCAATGAGAGCTCGGTGACCAGCTCTATTTATATATAAAATACACTGGAGTCAATGAGAGCTCGGTGACCAGCTCTATTTATATATGAAATACACTGGAGTCAATGAGAGCTCGGTGACCAGCTCTATTTATATATAAAATACACTGGAGTCAATGAGAGCTCGGTGACCAGCTCTATTTATATAAAAAATACACTGGAGTCAATGAGAGCTCAGTGACCAGCTCTATTTATATATAAAATACACTGGAGTCAATGAGAGCTCAGTGACCAGCTCTATTTATATATGAAATACACTGGAGTCAATGAGAGCTCAGTGACCAGCTCTATTTATATATGAAATACACTGGAGTCAATGAGAGCTCAGTGACCAGCTCTATTTATATACAAGTAAGACGCGCGAACGCGGGAAGCGAACGCAGCTCGTGAATTGCAAAAACAACAATTAGAATAAATTACGTAATTTTTTAAGGTTTTTTTAAGTTCTCTTTTTTTTGTGTTTAAGATTTTTCTTAAGTTAAGTTTTTTTTTAAGTTAAGTTTTTTTTAAGTTTTTCCTTAAAGCTTTTCCTTTTTAAGTTTTTTTTTTTTTTTAAGTTAAGTTTTTTGTGTGTGTGCGTTTTTCCTTTTTACGTTTTTTTTTTAAGTTAAGTTTTTTTTTAAGTTAAGTTTTTTTTTAAGTTAAGTTTTTTGTGTGTGTGTGCGCGTGCGTGCGTGCGTGCGTGCGTGTGTGTGTGTGCGCGTGCGTGCATGTGTGTGTGTGTTTTTGTGTGTGATACAGCTGCGCCCTCTGGTGGTGGGCGGGTGGTGTTACAGCGTGACACACACACAGACACACACACAGACACACACACACACAGACGTGATCTGCTGGGTCTCATAGTAAATGCTCACTGCGTTCGCAATAAAATACACTGGAGTCAATGAGAGCTCAGTGACCAGCTCTATTTATATATAAAATACACTGGAGTCGATGAGAGCTCAGTGACCAGCTCTATTTATATATAAAATACACTGGAGTCGATGAGAGCTCAGTGACCAGCTCTATTTATATATAAAATACACTGGAGTCGATGAGAGCTCAGTGACCAGCTCTATTTATATATAAAATACACTGGAGTCGATGAGAGCTCAGTGACCAGCTCTATTTATATATACAATACACTGGAGTCGATGAGAGCTCAGTGACCAGCTCTATTTATATATAAAATACACTGGAGTCGATGAGAGCTCAGTGACCAGCTCTATTTATATATAAAATACACTGGAGTCGATGAGAGCTCAGTGACCAGCTCTATTTATATATAAAATACACTGGAGTCGATGAGAGCTCAGTGACCAGCTCTATTTATATATAAAATACACTGGAGTCGATGAGAGCTCAGTGACCAGCTCTATTTATATATAAAATACACTGGAGTCGATGAGAGCTCAGTGACCAGCTCTATTTATATATAAAATACACTGGAGTCGATGAGAGCTCAGTGACCAGCTCTATTTATATATAAAATACACTGGAGTCGATGAGAGCTCAGTGACCAGCTCTATTTATATATAAAATACACTGGAGTCGATGAGAGCTCAGTGACCAGCTCTATTTATATATAAAATACACTGGAGTCAATGAGAGCTCAGTGACCA
>NW_027637168.1:0-7336 GCF_951216825.1 Electrona antarctica | reverse complement strand
TGTTTTGTAACATTCATCTAAATCTACAAAGTAAGGAGTAATTAGTTTACATCAGTTTTTAAGTTTTCAAATAATTGCAGTGGAGTTTGCCTCTGAGCCGTAGTGGAGTAGAAGTATAACGGAGTGAAAAATGGAAGTACTCCAAGTTAAAAGCACCTCAACTATTGTACTCATTTACAGTATTGAGTAAAAGTTACTTTCCAGTTTCCACCAGAGGCTAGAATGGAGGGAAGGAGATAGGAAGGGAAGGCCTCCTTTCCTTCCTCCTTCCCTCCATGCCTAACTCCTTCCCTTCCTTCCTCCCTCCCTCCATGCCTAACTCCTTCCCTCCCTCCCTCCATGCCTAACTCCTTCCCTCCCTCCCTCCCTCCATGCCTAACTCCTTCCCTCCCTCCCTCCCTCCCTCCATGCCTAACTCCTTCCCTTCCTCCCTCCTTCCCTCCATGCCTAACTCCCTTCCCTTCCTTCCTTTGGAAGGAGTTAGGCATGGAGGGAGGAAGGGAAGGAGTTAGGCATGGAGGGAGGAAGGGAAGGAGTTAGGCATGGAGGGAGGGAGTGAGGGAAGGAGTTAGGCATGGTGGCCCCGCCCACCGATCAATCATCGGTTCCAATAAGCCTCATGGTTGACTGGCATGTGTGCAGATGTGCACGCACATGCATCATGCTCACACTGTTGTACGACATCAAAAACACACAGTCCTAATGTACACTATACACTCACACTCGCGCCCACATGGGATAACAAGCAAACATGTGCAATTGTGCATTGATTGTCGCACCTAATGAATGGGCTTGTGTGCGTGTGCGTGTGTGTGTGTGTGTTTGTGCGCGTGTGCGTGAGTGTGTGAGTGTGTGTGTGTGTGTGTGTGTTTGCGCGTGTGCAGCCGTGCACTGTAGTGCTCTCTAATGTATTATGCCTTTGTTCTGTCCTCCACAGATGCACCACCCCATTCAGATGAAGCCTGCAGATAGTGAGAAATCAAATGGTGAGTCGTACACACACACACACACACACACACACACACGCACGCACGCACACACACGCACATGCACACAGCATTAGGTAGCCATTTCTATTTTGCCTCTTATTGTGCCTCATACAGGCACAATGAGAGAGAGAGAGAGAGGGAGAGGAGAGACATGTTGATGAGGATGAATTATTAAGGTGCTTGGCTCGGGGCGGTCATTGAAAGTTGAATCATTTGGCCCCACGCTGAACCAGCTGCTTATCTCCTTATCTCTTGAATGTGCACGCACGCAACACTCTCTCGCGGAATCTTATTTTGTCCCAAAATTACCCCAATTCCAATTTGCATAGCGTCTCTCTGAATGTGCTTCCACCGCGCTCGGCTTCTCTGCATTCGCAGACGCACACTCGCTGCCAAGCAGTGGCTTCCTCTGTCGCCACGTCGCCGCTCCTTTGCCTTTTAATGAGCCAGCTGTCATCTCTCTAGACCCTTGGCGGTCGTGCCATCCTCACGTTTCCTACCAAGGTGGGATGGAGCTGGAGGTGGAGGTTAACCTATTCTGGGCGGGAACCCCTTTTGGTGTTTTAAGCATTATGTTATGCTTTAGCTATTGAAAAATAGCAGATCTACAAGCTCATAGCGCGGCACCGAGTAGGTCTGCTATTTTTGAAAAATCATGAAGATTTGGCTCAAATCTTTGAATATATATTCTTTCAGAGTGAACGTTTTTAACTCAAATCTTTGCTTCTGAGAGGTTCCTGGAATAACATATTTTCAGATGGGGGGGGGGGGGGGGGGGGGTCTGTGGCCAATTACATATCATTTTTGGGGTCCTTGACATGAAATATTGAGCACCACTGATACAGAAACATGAGGTTTTTCAGAAAACTGTCATCATTTAGAAGACATTTTTTAAATTCCGACGTCTGGCCTAAATGGGTTAATATTGGACAGCATCCGGGCGCCAGCGCCGGTGTCATAGTTCCACACAGAGAGGGAGACGGAGTGCTGCGATGCGCTGTCACCCGTCATCACGTTGACCTTTTTAATAAACCAACTGCTGGAGCTATAGAGGTCCGGCAGCCGACAGGCTTCTTTTGTTTAAAGTGGGGAAATTTGCTATATAGTCTTTTCTTTTATTAGCCTAAAATATTGTCTATATACATACATTCATGAATCCACTTGCTGACCGGCTGTCAGTACTGAGCAATTTTTTTTAATAGGGGTTTATATTAAGGCTGTCAAAAATAACGCGTTAACGGCGTTAATTAATTGCGTTAATTAATTAATAGTTAAAAAATATTTAACGCAATTAACGCATGCGCAGTGTTCCCCCTAACCTTAGAGCATGAGCCCCTAACGTGCGTGGTTCAGGAACGTCCAGTGCATAACAAATCTGTCACTGTGTAGCGCACAATCATGATTGAACAACACCAGAGAGATACACTGTAGCTTGTGTATTGTAGTTGGGTTCAAGGGGTTGCCAAGTGGTTTGATTCTGTAACTCTGTTGCGTTACTTTGTCTGCCTACAGTGCCTAGCAAAGCCCCTTTGGATCATCATTCATTAGGCTACACACAGTCACACACACACACACACACACACACACACACACACACACACACACACACACACACACACACACACACACACACACACACACACACACACACACGCCTCCTCCAGTCTTCCTCCTCCGCATGCATGCACACACGCACACTAGTGCTGTGTAGCTATCGGGCTCAGACGCAGCACGCTGCAAGAATCCCTCACAACATTTCATAGTACCGTCGGGTCCGTCGCAACTTGTGGACAGTTTGAAAATGCGGGTCCTACGTGCATTAAGTCATTAACGTTGGTCCACCAGGCTATTACCAAAACAAACACATGGTACTTTTGTGTCGCACATGGAAAGCAACTGAAAACGACCATGTAAAGAAAGACAGTTCTCCTGTGCTGCTGTAGCCTACTGTGCACAGCGCAGATAATGCACAACTCCAGGTACGAACCAAAACACTGACTGAAGCTGATCATTCATGACTAACTATCTCCAGACTAGTCCTGCAGTCCCGCAATGAAGGAGAGACAATCTCGTCTCTCACTACAGTCCACTTTACAATGCCATTCTAGCCTTAAAACCTACATTTATATGTTATTCAATATATTACTTTAGCGCAAAATATAGGCTTTTCTAAACCAAGCCCTGTTTCAAAAATGGTTACGTGCCATGTTATTGTATTTTGTGAATTAACTATAGTCTACAGTTTAACCCATTGATTCTCAGCCATTTTAATTTCAAGGACCCCCAAATGAAATTGATAGAAAGTAGCCTAGGCCATTTCATTATGATTTTTATCTCGGGACCCCAGTCTCCATCCATCCATCCATCTTCAACCGCTTATCCGTGGTCGGGTCGCGGGGCAACAGCTCCACCAGAGTGTTCCAGACTTCCCTCTCCAGAGCAACATTAGTGACTTCCTCATGGGGGACCCCAGTCTACATGGCCAAAAGCCAGTGTTAATTTAACTCAAAGTGTAGGCTAGGCCTACAAATGCTCACATCATATATAAATGCATTAGAAAACAAAAAACATTAAAAAACAAATGTATATCCGCTTTCTGTCATTTATATTAACATTTCCACACCAATATACAGGAAAATATGGCATATTTTGGACATAGTTCGAATGGTGATTAATCATGATTAAATTAATTTTGAAGCTGTGATTAATCTGATTAAAATTTAGAAAATCATTTGACAGCCCTAGTTTATATACATGTGACCATACCATTGACATCCTATATAAGGCAAAAATTATGCTTTCAGTATCATGTGACATGTGACACAAACTAGGGGGTTTTCATGATTCTGAATCCATTCCAACCATTATTTTTGCCCAAAAAAACACTCCTTGGGCTAAAAACGTCCATAACCGTCATATTGGGCACATTTGGGGCAAGTGGCTATATGGCCGTTTTTACCCCAACGAGTGTTTTTTGTGCAAAACTAATGCTTGGAATGGATTCAGAATCATGAACACCCCCTAGTTGGACATGTCACATGCTACTTAAAGGACGTATTGACATTTCTGCCTTATATAGGATATAGGATATCCTATAAGGATATATAAACCCCAATAGAAAAACAGCCAGTCAGCAAGTGGATTCATGAATGTATGTATATAGACGATATTTTAGGCCAATAAAAAAGGAGCAACTTGGACATTCAGGCATGAAGGAAGCATGAGTTCAAGTCCGTTGCTCTCCCCATGTCCCCCATATATGGGGACTAGGTTGGCGGAGGGTGTGTAGAGCCCAGGATCACATTAGATAATTGACACAGGGGTGAAAAATGGGTTACAAAATTGTGGGATAAAATATAAAAAGACTATATACAGTATACCAAATTTCCCACCCCACAACTCCGGCTGCCGGACTATAGCTAGACCGCCGTCAAAGCAAGCAGTGCAATAAACAACGTGAGCAACGAGGGAACCATATAAAAAAGCCACTAATCTATGCACTGAAATATACGGCCCAGGATATAACTTTACAATACGTTGCCCGTCACAGGTAACGACAGCGGAGCTTAACCCATTTAGGCCTGACGTCGGAAAAAAAAAAAGTCTTCTGAAACCTGACAGTTTTCTGAAAAACCCATGTTTCTATATGTCCGTCGTTCTCAAACATATCCATGTCAAGGACCCCAAATATATATGACATTGGTCGCCGACCCCCATCTGAAAATATGTTGTTCCAGGGACCCTCCCAGTAGCAAAGATTTGAGTTAAAAACTCGCTCTGTAACAATATATATTCAAAGATCTCAGGCACATTGTCACGATTTTTCAAAAATAGCAGACCTATACAAGCTCGTAGCGCGGCACTCGGTGCCGCGCTACGAGCTTGTAGATCTGCTATTTTTCAATAGCTAAAGTACACCATAATGCTTAAAACGACAAAAAAAGGGTTTACCCGCCCAGAGTGGGTTAATAAAGTATACTGCGAGTCAGCCCGTGGCGCTGTGAAATGCATGGCGTGAAATATGAAATCTATCTATCCACTTAATGGTAATGACCTTTTAATAAACCCCGTTTCAGAGTCGATGTAACGATGCTGAACAGTTGGTCGGAGCTTTATTAGCTAAGTCAATCAAGCAGCGTGCGCGTGTGCGTGCGTGCGTGCGTGCGTGCGTGTGTGCGTGCGTGCGTGCAGAAGGAGCAGGCTAGAGGAAGCGAGGGGGACTTGGCTGTACCCTATAATTAGATGCCATGGCGTACAGGAATAGATGGTATATATGGTGGCACACTGCGGCATAGAGAAGAAAGAACCCCTTTTGGTGTTTTAAGCATTATGTTATACTTAAGCTATTGAAAAATAGCAGATCTACAAGCTCATAGCGCGGCACCGAGTGCCGCGCTACGAGCTCGTAGGTCTGCTATTTTTGAAAAATCGTGAAAATGTGGCCCAAATGTTTGAATATGTTCTTTCAGAGTTTACGTTTTTAACTCAAATCCTTGCTTCTGGGAGGTCCCTGGAACAACATATTTTCAGATGGGGGTCGGTGGCCAATGATATATATTTTTGGGGGTCCTTGACATGAAAATGTTTGAGAACGAATGACATAGAAACATGGGTTTTTCAGAAACCCTATAATTAGATGCCATGGCGTACAGGAATAGATGGTATATATGGTGGCACACTGCGGCATAGAGAAGAAAGAGGACGAGGAATAGGGAGATACTGCACGTGTGATACCGTCATTGTTTTAAAATAAACTCTTTTTAATTTATTTTTTTATCCAACAAAACCGTTTCCCATCCCTTTTTGTTCTCACTGTCATAATGGGCTGACTCCCAGCGTGAGCGCCGCTGACACCGGTCCAATCTTACCCGGGCTGCGCTGAGATCAGTCCACGGCTGGCTGTGTGTGCGTCTTATCATCGCCTCTCTCGCTTGTCAGAATGCAGAAAACAGTCACTCGCACGATATCTCCCCTCTTTTTCTCTTCGGGTAAATTAATTACAACGCTAAAGTGTGTGGTAATCTTCCTCTTGAGTGATGCATGTGCAAACACACGCACGCACGCGTGCGTGCGCACACTGTGTACAAAGGAGTTAGCGCTTTTGAAACAACACTTATCTCGCCGACATCCCCGACGTTTTTTTTTTAAACACACCAACAATTCAAACAGCAAAATAAACAAGTGCGCTATTGATTTCCCAGAGTGCAACAGGCCGCTTATCTCTTTCGCCTTGCGGTAAGAGCTGACAGTTTCCTCATTAAAAATGAATTGGATTAGCATTCCATTGAATGTGGGGGTGGCGCGCCGACGCATGCGCACACACCGACGGGGGTTTACATGCCACTCATCGTCTCAGCTGTGAGCAGTGAGGAATTGGCTCTCAGCGGATAGTGCGCGGCACATCGGGGCATAACGGATGCAGCCAACGTTTCATGCAGTCGTTTCCGAGTCCAAGCGATTGCAAGAGTAATGGAGCTATTGTGTCAGCGAGACAGAGGAAGACAAAGAGGGAGGGGAGGGTGGGAGGGAGGATCAAACGGTGGCGAGCAGGAGAGGGCTGTGACGAGGGAGGAGGAGGAGGAGGAGGAGGAAGGGACGCCAGGAGAGATGGAGGCAGAGGAGAGAGAGGAGGAGAACCAGAGGGTGAGAGAGGACAAGTGTGAGAGACTCACACAGAGAAACACTGGTGTTGAAGTGATAATGAGACGTTGATCACAGCCCCACAGATGGCCTGATGAAACACACACTCTTTCTGTCTGACTTCATCTTTCCGTCTCTCGCTTCTCTCGAAAATAGCCGATCCACAAGCCTGTGTAGATCTGCTATTTTCAGTTTGCAATCATGACTTGTCTTTTAGTTCTACTGGATAAATTCTCCACTAGCGCCCCCCCCCCCCCCAAACATGTTAGTCTAGTTTTGTATTAGTTTAGTGCAGCATTTTATTAGTGATCGTATAGCTTAGTTTTTATTTAGTTTTGTCAGTGAAAATAGGTATAGTTGGCAAAATCAACACTGCTCCCGAATATCTTTATTTGTTTAAACTCATTTTGGGCAGGAACCCCTTTTGGTGTTTTAAGCATTATGTTATACTTTAGCTATTGAAAAATAGCAGATCTACAAGCTCGTAGGTCTGCTATTTTTTGAAAAATCGTGAAAATGTGGCCCAAATGTTTGAATACGTTCTTTCAGAGTTTACGTTTTTAACTCAAATCCTTGCTTCTGGGAGGACCCTGAACAACATATTTTTAGATGGGGGTCGGTGGCCAATGATATATATTTTTGGGGGTCCTTGACATGAAAATGTTTGAGAACGAATGACATAGAAACATGTTTTTTTCAGAAAAGGG
>NW_027637169.1:5000-16816 GCF_951216825.1 Electrona antarctica | reverse complement strand
TGCGTGCGTGCGTGCGTGCGTGCGTGCGTGCGTGCGTGCGTGGGCGTGCGTGGCGTGCGTGCGTGCGTGCGTGCGTGCGTGCGTGCGTGCTGCGTGCGTGCGTGCGTGCGTGCGTGCGTGCGTGCCTGCGTGCGTGCGTGCGTGCCTGCGTGCGTGCGTGCCTGCGTGCTTCCATCTCTAACTCCATGCCTATGCTTGTGTTTCTTGTACCTCCAGGCTCGTCTCCCTGTTGGTTTGTGGTCGGCATTTTTGTCAAAATTCTATTTTTGCTACAGACATACAAAATAAGCGGACAATGATATCGGCAGAAAACACTTAAAGAGAGCTAGCGCTGAATGACCGTAACCGCTCTGTAACTCTGAGAGTGAACAAATGTCTCTCAGGGTTGGTTCTCAGAGTTAAGGGGCTCGGCTATTTTCAAATGTGTATATAGGGCTGAAGTGTGTATAATAGGACTGAAGTGGTTAATGTATGTAATGTAATGATAATGAAAATCGACGGCGTAACTAGTAACTAAAGTTGTCAAATAATTGTAGTGGAGTAAAAGTACAATATTTGCCTCTGAAATGTATTGGGAGTAAATGTACTGAAAATCTGACATATACTCAAGTAACGTACAAATACCTCAAAATTGTACTTAAGTACAATACTTTAGTAAATGTGCTTAGTTACTTTCCACCACTGCCATAGTGTCGTAGTAAATCAGTGTCATAAATATTCTGAGGAAAACCTGGAGACTTTGACAAGTAGACATTCAGTAATGGACCATAATACAGACCGCATCCATCTAGCAGGCAAGGTGCTCAGGGGCGTTACTAGACCATAATGCAGACCGCATCCATCTAGCAGGCAAGGTGCTCAGGGGCGTTACTAGACCATAATGCAGACCGCATCCATCTAGCAGGCAAGGTGCTCAGGGGCGTTACTAGACCATAATGCAGACCGCATCCATCTAGCAGGCAAGGTGCTCAGGGGCGTTACTAGACCATAATGCAGACCGCATCCATCTAGCAGGCAAGGTGCTCAGGGGCGTTACTAGACCATAATGAAGACCACGCAGACCGCATCCATCTAGCAGGCAAGGTGCTCAGGGGCGTTACTAGACCATAATGCAGACTGCATCCATCTAGCAGGCAAGGTGCTCAGGGGCGTTACTAGACCATAATGCAGACCGCATCCATCTAGCAGGCAAGGTGCTCAGGGGCGTTACTAGACCATAATGCAGACCGCATCCATCTAGCAGGCAAGGTGCTCAGGGGCGTTACTAGACCATAATGAAGACCGCATCCATCTAGCAGGCAAGGTGCTCAGGGGCGTTACTAGACCATAATGCAGACTGCATCCATCTAGCAGGCAAGGTGCTCAGGGGCGTTACTAGACCATAATGCAGACCGCATCCATCTAGCAGGCAAGGTGCTCAGGGGCGTTACTAGACCATAATGCAGACCGCATCCATCTAGCAGGCAAGGTGCTCAGGGGCGTTACTAGACCATAATGAAGACCACGCAGACCGCATCCATCTAGCAGGCAAGGTGCTCAGGGGCGTTACTAGACCATAATGCAGACTGCATCCATCTAGCAGGCAAGGTGCTCAGGGGCGTTACTAGACCATAATGCAGACCGCATCCATCTAGCAGGCAAGGTGCTCAGGGGCGTTACTAGACCATAATGCAGACCGCATCCATCTAGCAGGCAAGGTGCTCAGGGGCGTTACTAGACCATAATGCAGACCGCATCCATCTAGCAGGCAAGGTGCTCAGGGGCGTTACTAGACCATAATGCAGACCGCATCCATCTAACAGGCAAGGTGCTCAGGGGCGTTACTAGACCATAATGCAGACCGCATCCATCTAACAGGCAAAGTGCTCAGTAATGGACCATAATGCAGACCGCATCCATCTAGCAGGCAAGGTGCTCAGGGGCGTTACTAGACCATAATGCAGACCGCATCCATCTAGCAGGCAAGGTGCTCAGGGGCGTTACTAGACCATAATGCAGACCGCATCCATCTAGCAGGCAAGGTGCTCAGGGGCGTTACTAGACCATAATGCAGACCGCATCCATCTAGCAGGCAAGGTGCTCAGGGGCGTTACTAGACCATAATGCAGACCGCATCCATCTAGCAGGCAAGGTGCTCAGGGGCGTTACTAGACCATAATGCAGACCGCATCCATCTAGCAGGCAAGGTGCTCAGGGGCGTTACTAGACCATAATGCAGACCGCATCCATCTAGCAGGCAAGGTGCTCAGGGGCGTTACTAGACCATAATGCAGACCGCATCCATCTAGCAGGCAAGGTGCTCAGGGGCGTTACTAGACCATAATGCAGACCGCATCCATCTAGCAGTCAAGGTGCTCAGGGGCGTTACTAGACCATAATGCAGACCGCATCCATCTAGCAGGCAAGGTGCTCAGGGGCGTTACTAGACCATAATGCAGACCGCATCCATCTAGCAGGCAAGGTGCTCAGGGGCGTTACTAGACCATAATGCAGACCGCATCCATCTAGCAGTCAAGGTGCTCAGGGGCGTTACTAGACCATAATGCAGACCGCATCCATCTAGCAGTCAAGGTGCTCAGGGGCGTTACTAGACCATAATGCAGACCGCATCCATCTAGCAGTCAAGGTGCTCAGGGGCGTTACTAGCGCAGCGCAGACAACGCGACTGCGTGGGGGCCCAGAGGGCCGCATACAATTATAAACACATACAGAGATGCAATGACAGTTGAGTTGAACAAAGTTTGGCGGGGCCTGGTGGTGGCTGCTGCTAGCGCACACAGCCACACACCAGTCCATACCATATCCCATTCTGACCTGAGATCAGATTAAAAAAATGTCTTCTACATCCTGACAGTTTTCTGAAAAAGCTATGTTTCTATGTCAGTTGTTCTTTGATTTTTCAAAAATAGCAGATCTACAAGCTCGTAGCGCGCCACTCGGTGGCGCGCTATGAGCTTGTAGATCTGCTATTTTTCAATAGCTAACACCTAACACCAAAAGGGGTTCCCGCCCAAAATGGGATATGCATAGCACACATGTATGTGCCCCGCCCCCGTCCCAGCAGCTCTCCTCTAGTAGAGTGTAGCCGCGGTCCCAGGCTGTAGGCTAATAACGTGAAGGAAGTCAGAGATTGTGCAGTGGGCGTTCCCAGTCTGGAGTCCCGACAGCCAGGTATACGTGCACACATCACAACTACAACGGTACAGTGTCATGTCAGTGCCCCGCTGTTTATAAGCCAACAGGCAGTTTGGGCTTGTTTTTACAGGCTGCAGACAGAGCTCTGTTGCTCGGATTACAATCGCGATAGCGACCGTCAGAACTGCTGTCCTATCTAATTGTATTAAACAACGTCAAACTCACCAACATTGCAGGGGTACGAAAGGCTTGAATTATCCTCTTTCTATCTGCAAAGTGTTTGTTTCATAAAAATCCACGGAAATTCCTTGCAGGTGATTTATTTTGTAAGTGTTGGAGTTTGGAAGAGCTCGTTGAATATCACTCAACGGCCCATGCGTACCACCTGTTATGAATGTGCACATAATGCAGGAGGCAGCAGGAGGTTGCTTTACTGATAACGAGCGATTCCGAACTCTGACACAAAAGAAATAACCTGCACGGAATTTCTTACCAGGAACCTAGTTAGCACCTTGACAGGAACCTAGTTAGCACCTTGACAGGAACCTAGTTAGCACCTTGACAGGAACCTAGTTAGCACCTTGACAGGAACCTAGTTAGCACCTTGACAGGAACATAGTTAGCACCTTGACAGGAACCTAGTTAGCACCTTGACAGGAACCTAGTTAGCACCTTGACAGGAACCTAGTTAGCACCTTGACAGGAACCTAGTTAGCACCTTGACAGGAACCTAGTTAGCACCTTGACAGGAACCTAGTTAGCACCTTGACAGGAACCTAGTTAGCACCTTGAGAGGAACCTAGTTAGCACCTTGACAGGAACCTAGTTAGCACCTTGACAGGAACCTAGTTAGCACCTTGACAGGAACCTAGTTAGCACCTTGACAGGAACCTAGTTAGCACCTTGACAGGAACCTAGTTAGCACCTTGCCTGCATTATGGTCAGAACATTATAATGGTGTGTAAAAACCGCTATATCGATCGTAGCCTGGTTTCCAGCATTCCGTAATTTGTTTTGTCACTTCGCTACTCGGTCTGGAAAAGGTCCTGTTTGACTCCCCAGCAAGCCAAATGACGTCATAATAACGTTATAATAACGTCACCAGTGACTCCGGTGATGTTCAGGACTAGGCCAGATCACAGCCCATATGGGGCTGATCTTTACGTTCAGGACAAGGCCAGATCACAGCCCATATGGGGCTGATCTTTACATTCAGGACTAGGCCAGATCACAGCCCATATGGGGCTGATCTTTACGTTCAGGACTAGGCCAGAGCACAGCCCATATGGGGCTGATCTTTACGTTCAGGACTAGGCCAGATCACAGCCCATATGGGGCTGATCTTTACGTTCAGGACTAGGCCAGATCACAGCCCATATGGGGCTGATCTTTACGTTCAGGACTAGGCCAGATCACAGCCCATATGGGGCTGATCTTTACGTTCAGGACTAGGCCAGATCACAGCCCATATGGGGCTGATCTTTACGTTCAGGACTAGGCCAGATCACAGCCCATATGGGGCTGATCTTTACGTTCAGGACTAGGCCAGATCACAGCCCATATGGGGCTGATCTTTACGTTCAGGACTAGGCCAGATCACAGCCCATATGGGGCTGATCTTTACGTTCAGGACTAGGCCAGATCACAGCCCATATGGGGCTGATCTTTACGTTCAGGACTAGGCCAGATCACAGCCCATATGGGGATGACCTTTACGTTCAGGACTAGGCCAGATCACAGCCCATATGGGGCTGATCTTTACGTTCAGGACTAGGCCAGATCACAGCCCATATGGGGCTGATCTTTACGTTCAGGACTAGGCCAGATCACAGCCCATATGGGGATGACCTTTACGTTCAGGACTAGGCCAGATCACAGCCCATATGGGGCTGATCTTTACGTTCAGGACTAGGCCAGATCACAGCCCATATGGGGCTGATCTTTACGTTCAGGACTAGGCCAGATCACAGCCCATATGGGGCTGATCTTTACGTTCAGGACTAGGCCAGATCACAGCCCATATGGGGATGACCTTTACGTCTTTTCCAAGACGTCTTCACCAGTTTAAATAATATAGCTTATTCTGGGCCAGATCTGACTAGTTATGATATGACTTAACCCATTTTGGGCGGGAACCGCTTTTGGTGTTAGCATCATGTTATGCTTTAGCTATTGAAAAATAGCAGATCTACAAGCTCATAGCGCGCCACCGAGTGGCGCGCTACGAGCTTGTAGGTCTGCTATTTTTGAAAAATCGAAGAACGACTGACATAGAAACATAGATTTTTCAGAAAACTGTCAGGATGTAGAAGACATTTTTAGAATCCGATCTCAGGTCAAAATGGGTTAAGTTGATCTGGCCTCGATCGGACTCTCTCCCAGGGACATCCATCTTAGTGGGCAGAATTGATGTTGATTGAAATCAGGTGATATTCTGGGCCAGATCTGACTAGTCTTGGATTGTACTGATCTGGCCCCAATCGAGACGTCACTAATTTGTCCAGGTGTTTCATAACGTCACCTTTTACGTAGCCATGCACTGATACGTCATCAGCCATACCCACCACACGGTCCATATGCTTTTCTCACTGCTGAAAACGACTGCGCCAGTTCGAGACTCGAGAGTAAAAAAGTCAAAACTAATTTGATTCAGTAGTGCACTATGTCAGATTCAGTAGTACAAAAAGAACTGACGGCTGTGTGGGGTGAGTTTAATGAATAATACTTGATGTTGCAGCCGTGGCTGTGTGGGGTGAGTTTAATGAATAATACTTGATGTTGCAGCCTTGGCTGTGTGGGGTGAGTTTAATGAATAATACTTGATGTTGCAGCCTTGGCTGTGTGGGGTGAGTTTAATGAATAATACTTGATGTTGCAGCCTTGGCTGTGTGGGGTGAGTTTAATGAATAATACTTGATGTTGCAGCCTTGGCTGTGTGGGGTGAGTTTAATGAATAATACTTTATGTTGCAGCCTTGGCTGTGTGGGGTGAGTTTAATGAATAATACTTGATGTTGCAGCCTTGGCTGTGTGGGGTGAGTTTAGTGAATAATACTTGATGTTGCAGCCTTGGCTGTGTGGGGTGAGTTTAATGAATAATACTTGATGTTGCAGCCTTGCAGGGCAACAGCTGTTGGCTACGCAGTGTGCTTTGATTTGATACTACGTCAAACTACTGTTTTTTTGTTTTTCCCAACCCACACCACAGACCAGAAGCACCAGGTCGATTTCTAACTTGAGTTTGAAAAGCTGAGGAAGGCCTGCGTGCCAAAACTAGGGCTGTCCCCGACTAAGGATTTTTATAGTCGACTCTAGGATTCGACTAGGATTGTCATTAGTCGACTATTAGTCGACTAGGCTTTTTTTCTTTTTCTTTTTTTGTTGTTTGTTGTTGTGGGGGCTGGTGAAAGTTACAGGTACGGTGTGTGTGTGTGATATTAAATGTGAGCTTAGTTTACCATAATCACAGCGATCCGTAATCATATTATCCCATTTTGGACTGAGATCAAATTCTAAAAATGTCTTCTACACCCTGACAGTTTTCTGAAAAAGCTATGTTTCTATGTCAGTCAGACCTACAAGCTCGTAGCTTGTAGATCTGCTATTTTTCAATAGCTAAAGCATAACATAATGCTAACACCAAAAGGGGTTCCCGCCCCAAAATGGGTTATTATATCATATTCAAGGGCCTTTATTGGAGAGAAATGAAACTCCATTCAACTTCACTGCAGATGAGAGGTGTGTCCGTCTCCAGATGAGAGGTGTGTCCGTCTCCAGAGGAGAGGTGTGTCCGTCTCCAGAGGAGAGGTGTGTCCGTCTCCAGAGGAGAGGTGTGTCCGTCTCCAGAGGAGAGGTGTGTCCGTCTCCAGAGGAGAGGTGTGTCCGTCTCCAGAGGAGAGGTGTGTCCGTCTCCAGCTCCTTGACACTCGTAAATGTGTCAAGGAAGTTTAATTATGTTTCTGCAACGTCAAATAATTCTTCTACAAGTATTCTAACTAATAAAATAAAAACATTCTCATGGCACTCAGCATGTCACCCGGCCTAGACACATAGTTTGGCTCTTGGGGAAAACTAATTGGGGAACCCTGCAACAGAGAGTCATTCCGTTTGGCCTGTAGGGGGCGCTTAAGGTCTGATTTAACCCATTTAGGCCTGACCTCAACATTTAAAAAAAAGATCTTCTAAATCGTCCAGTTTTCTGAAATAAATATTTTCACGATTAAAAAAAAAATAGCACACGCTATGAGCTTGTAGATCTGCTATTTTTCAATAGCTAAATTATAACAATGTTTAAAACACCAAAAGGGGTTCCCGCCCAAAATGGGTTAACATATACTTGCTTGGTTTCTCCCGTTTTTGTAGTTAATTAATTAGTATAACAAATTAGGCAAATCTCTAAGTCGAATCATGCAAAAAATATACATATATATATATACATCGACTATCGACTAAAAGATTGGTAGTCGACTGAGACTCATTTCTGATCGCATATTCGACTACTCTCATTAATAAAGAAACTCATAAGGAACTATACTGAAGAGAGAGCGGACGTTCCCTTTTTTTCATTGATCGCACAGACCAATCAGCCACAGAGACTACTAAGACTCCCCCTGAGTAGAGCACGCCTTCTCCTGTAACCTTTTTAAAACCTTTTTTGTTTCCGATTTCTTTCACATGTCCCGTCTATACTTTGGAGACAGGACCCTTTCCAGACCGAGTAGCTCTCTCTAGGTCGTCCTCAGACGAGCCCTCCATCGTCGTCCCGGGTCGACAGCGAGTGACAAAACACTAAATCACGGAACGCAGCGAATCAGGCTGGAAACCACCAGGCTAATATGGATGAAACAACCAGGCTAATATGGATGACCGCCCGCGGCCTGCTTAGTTACTCACCACTCTTGGGGTCCTTCCCGTCCAGCAGGGGGCGGTAGTCGCTCTTGGACACGGTCTCTCCCACCTTGTCGTCGTAGCTCTCCTTCTCCAGCGCGGACATGAAGTCTCTCTTCAGCAGACCGTCCGTCCCGACGTCACCGCCAGGGGAGGAGCCTCCTCCCGGGGAGCGTCCTCCTGGGGAGCGTCCTCCTCCACCCAGAGCATCACGCAGGCTCAGGTCCATGGTCCTGGGAGGGGGGAGGGATTGATTGGGAGGGGGGAGGGATTGATTGATTGATTGATTGATTGATTGATTGATTGATTGATTGATTAACAGTTTGCAGAATTACAGTACATTTCAAGTACAACTCAATACAAAAACTGTTAACAGTGAGTGGACGACACCATAAAGCATTACACTTGTTTACAAGAGGATCCACCATGTTCAATTCATCAAAACATTTAGAGACGCACGAATATACACAACTAGGCCTATATAGTCAAAACAGGAAATCATCATATGAGGTAAAAAGGGAAAATAAACATATACAGTGAGGGGGAACAGGGGTGGGTGGGGGATTCAGATTTGACGGGGGCCAGTTTCGAATTGCAGCCGTCCGTAGGTGCCCTTTGAGGGCGGTTTTGAAGGAGTCAAGGGATTCACACGTCTTAATGACTGGGAGAGACAGACAAGGGGAGGCGACACACACGTTTTTGGCTCACGATTTTGCAACCCATTTTTTCACCCGATGTCAATGATCTAATGTAATCCTTGTCGCTACGCTTCCTCTGCCAACCTGGGGGGGCAGCGGACTGACCTCATGCTTCCTTCTATGCATGAGGAGTCCAAGCCGCTTATTTTCACCTGACAGGGGGAGGTATAGTTTAGAGACCAGGATTACTGCATGTTTTTTGTGAGGGTACCTACCCTAGGGGACACGGGGACACGTCGGGGAGAACATGCAAACTCCACAGAAAAGCCCTTCTGCCAACCCCACCTCGGGTATGGGCACTGATGACGCGGAGGAGAGAACACGCCCCCAGTGCCCACAGCATCATTAGTGGGAATCGAACCCAGGACCTTCTAGCTGTGAGGTGACAGCACTACCAGCACTACCGACCACCACCGTGCCTAATTTGATTAGTTGACCCCCAATGCTGAGTGGCAAGCAGGGAGGCATTGGGTCTCATTCTTACAGTCTTTGGTATGACCCGGCCGGGGATCGAACCCGACCTCCCAGTTTCAGGGAGGACAATCTAACAATAAGGGCACTACGAGAGACACAGAGTTTGTCTCAAACTGCAAAGATTGGACACACACACACACACACACACACACACACACACACTGCAGTGCACGTCCAATGTGTGTGTGTGGTGGTGGTGGTGGTGAGCAGACTCAGCAGACACTGAACTGTAAAATAATTCAAAGCATGGAGGAGGAACAAGGTGTGCCTGAAAGGCGGACTTGTGTGATGAATTCACCAGGTTTAGATGCTGCCGTCTCTACACTCTACAGTATACCCAGTAGGTGTGCTCGCTACAGTAGCTCTGGGGGCTTTGCTGTGACAGACAGACAGACAGACAGAAACAGACAGACAGAAACAGACAGAAATTTAAAAAATGTATTTTTAAAATGTCTTTTTAAAATGTATTTTCTTCTGAAAAACCTCATGTTTCTATATCAGTGAGTGGTTCTCAATATTTCATGTAAAAAATTATATAAGTAATATGCCTCCGGCCCCCATCTGAAAATATGTTGTTCCAGGGACCGCCCCAGAAGCAAAAAATTGAGTTAAAATGTTCACTCTGTAATAATAAAGATTTGAGGCACATCTGTAGCGCGCTATGAACTTGTAGATCTGCTATTTTTCAATAGCTAAATTATAACATAATGTTTAAAACACAAAAAGGGGTTCCCGCCAAAAATGGGTTAAAGCCAATAGCATCACATTGTTCTAAAAGCTTCAGAGTGAAGAAAGACACCCTCACCCAAAAAATATGAAAGATACCCTCACCCAATCAGATAAGAAAGACACCCAATCAGATAAGAAAGACACCCAATCAGATAAGAAAGACACCCAATCAGATAAGAAAGACACCCAATCAGATAAGAAAGACACCCAATCAGATAAGAAAGACACCCTCACACAATCAGATAAGAAAGACACCCAATCAGATAAGAAAGACACCCAATCAGATAAGAAAGACACCCAATCAGATAAGAAAGACACCCAATCAGATAAGAAAGACACCCAATCAGATAAGAAAGACACCCAATCAGATAAGAAAGACACCCTCACACAATCAGATAAGAAAGACACCCAATCAGATAAGAAAGACACCCAATCAGATAAGAAAGACACCCAATCAGATAAGAAAGACACCCAATCAGATAAGAAAGACACCCTCACCCAATCAGATAAGAAAGACACACAATCAGATAAGAAAGACACCCAATCAGATAAGAAAGACACCCAATCAGATAAGAAAGACACCCTCACCCAATCAGATAAGAAAGACACCCAATCAGATAAGAAAGACACCCTCACCCAATCAGATAGTGGTGGCCGATAGCATTATAGTCCACATCAATGCACAAGTCAATGGAGACTCTTTATAGGCCTGTATTACTTTGTGGCTGTTTTACAAAATGAACAACTGAGCATAACTACTGTGGTGGCCATACAGTATATACATAATGGTACAGTGTATGTGTGCTTAAGAACGTGCAGCGTTCTACAACAAAACTACAATAAATGTCAATGCCTCTCAAGGAAAGAGATAGAGAAAGAGATCAGATGTCAAATGGAATACAAGCACCTTAAGGAATCCAAATCATTGTGTGTACACTGTTTCTACTGTATTTGCTGTTTGTTTTTTGACTTGATGTGTTCATTGATGTTTTTTGTTTTACTTTATCCTGCTCTGTGCAGCACTTTGGAACATTGTTTTAAAAAGGTGCTCTATAAATAAAATTCATTATCATTATCATTAAACCCTGCACTGCGTACAGCAAATGACCTCGGTACATAGCAATACTGTAGTATAAACAGAGAAACTGACTTGAATTCAATCACATTTGAATAAATTGTCGCAAATGTTTTTATACTAAGTGAATGCAAAAACATTGTAATACTGCTGTCAACTTTCAAAAGTATAAAGCTAACGTCGTCCTATATGGATGCATAACTATCTCTGCCATAAAATGCACAATCTTTTTATAGTTTCACAAGATAGTATTACCCAAAGTGTTAATGTAGCACAGCTCTGTTTACACCTTTCTTTTATTCCTATTTTATTCAATATTTATTTGTACATACATTGTTATATCTTATTTTTTATATTTTTTATCCCACGATTTTGTAACCCATTTGTCACCCCTGTGTCAATTATCTAATGTGATCCTGGGCTCTACACACCCTCCGCCAACCTAGTCCCCATATATGGGGGACATGGGGAGAGCAACGGACTTGAACTCATGCTTCCTTCATGCCTGAGTGTCCAAGTTGCTCCTTTACACCTGACAGGGGGGAGTTTCCCTGGTTGGACGTAGCGCGTGGAAGGAACACGTTATTCCAACCAGTTCCTTTCCCCTCCATCAGGCGCAGTTTAAAGACCTGGATTACTGCATGTTTTTTGTGAGGGTACCTACCGTAGGGAATGAAAAAGAGAGAAAAAGAGAGAAAACCCGCACACTCATGCTCCAAAAGATAGGTTTATTGACGACGTTTCGAGCCAAGGCTCTTCATCTGGTCAAACTACCCTAGGGGACACGGGGAGAACATGCAAACTCCACACAGAAAGGCC